>NW_028122698.1:0-119939 GCF_965194805.1 Balaenoptera borealis | reverse complement strand
GTCATGGAGCACTGTGATGACTAGTGTCATGGAACATTGTGATGAGAGGGATCATGGAGCACTGTGATGAGAGGGGCCTTGGAGCATTATGATGATAGGCGTCATGGGACATTGTGATGACAGCGGTCTTGGAGCATTGTGATGAAAGGGATCATGGAGCAATGTGATTACAGGGGCCATGGAGCATTGTGAATGCATAGGCCATGGAGCAATGAAATGACAGGGGTCAAGGAGCATTGTGATGTAAGTTGTCATGGAGCATTGTGATGACAAGTGTCCATGAACATTGTGATGACATGGTTCATGGAGCTTTGTGATGACAAGTGCCATGGCGAATTGTGATGACAGGTGTCATGGGGCATTGTGATGACAGTGGTCATGTAGAATTGTAATGAAAGGTAACATGGAGGACTCTGACGACAGGGGCCGTGGAGCACTGTGATGACAGTGGTCATCTAGAATTGTGATGAAATATACCAGGGAGCATTGTGATGACAGGGGTCATGGATCACCGCAATTATAGGGGCCAGGGAGCATTGTGAATACAAAGATCATGGAGCATTGAGATGACAGGGGTCATGGATCATTGTGATGACAAGGGTCCTGGAACCTTGTGATGACACGGTTCATGGAGCATTGTGATGACAAGGTTCTTCAAGCATTGTGGTGACACGGGCATGGAGCATTATGATGACAAGAGTTCTGGAGCATTGTGATGAAAAGGGTATGGAGCACTGTGATTACAGGAGACCAGGAGCATTGTGATTACATGGGCAGTGAATATTGTGATGACAGGGGTTCATGGAGCACTGTGATGACAAGTGTCATGGAACATTGTGATGACAGGGTTCATGGAGCATTGTGATGAGAGGGGCCTTGGAGCATTATGATGATACGCGTCATGGGGCCTTGTGATGACAGCGGTCTTGGAGCATTGTGATGAAAGGGATCATGGAGCAATGTGATTACAGGGGCCATGGAGCATTTTGAATGCATAGGCCATGGAGCAGTGTGATGACAGGGGTCATGGAGCATTGTGATGAATGTGGTCATAGTTCATTGTGATGATAAGTGTCCAGGAACATTGTGATGACATGGATCATGGAGCATTGTGATGACAAGGGCCATGGCGAATTGTGATGACAGGTGTCATGGGGCATTGTGATGACAGTGGTCATCTAGAATTGTGATGAAAGGTAACATGGAGCACTGTGATAACAGGGGCCATGGAGCATTGTGATGACAAAGGCCATGGAGCATTTTGATGACAAGTGTCATGGAGCATTGTGATGAGACGGGCATGGAGCATTATGATGCCCAGAGTTCTGGAGCATTGTGGTGACAAGGGCATGGAGCATTGTGATGACAAGGGCCATGGCCAATTCTGATGACAGGTGTCATCGGGCATTGTGATGACAGAGGTTATCTAGCATTGTGATGAAAGGTACAATGGATCAATGTGATAACAGGGGCCATGGAGCATTGTGATGATAAAAGCCATGGAGCATTTTAATGAAAAGTTTCATGGAGAATTGTGATGAGACGGGCATGGAGCATTATGATGACAAGAGTTCTGGAGCATTGCGTTGACAAGGGAATGGAGCATTGTGATTACAGGGACCATGGAGGATAGTGGTGACATCTGTCATGGAACATTGTGATGACAGTGGTCATGGAGCATTGTAATGACAGGGGCCATGGAGCATTGTGATGACAGGGGTCATGGGGCATTGTGATGACAGTGGTCATGGAGCATTGTGATGAAAGGGGTCATGGAGCACTGTGATCACAGGGGCCATGTATAATTGTGATGACAAAGACCATGGAGCATTGTGATGACAGTTGTCATGGAGCATTGTGTTGAAAGGGGCATGGAGCATTGTGACGACAATGGTCATGGAGCATTGTGATGACTGGTATCATGGAGCATTGTTCTGAAAAAGGTCATGGGGCAGTGTAATGACAAGTATCATGGAGGATGTGATGAAAGGAGTCATGGAGCATTGTGATTAAATGGATCATGAGGCATTTTGATGACAAGAGTCATGGAACATTGTGATGACAGGGCTAATGGAGCATTGTGATGACAAGGGCTATGGAGCATTGTGATGACTGGGGTCATGGAGCATTGTGATGAAAGGGGTCATGGATCACATCGATGACATGGGTAATGGAGCATTGTGATGATATGAGCATGGAGCATTGTGATGACAGGGGCCAGGGAGCATTGAGAATGACAAGGGCAGGGAACATTGTGATGACAGCAGTCATGGATCATTGTGATGATACCTGTCATGGAACATTGTGCTGACAGGGGCTATAGAGCATTGTGATGACAGGTGTCATGTGGCATTGTGATGACAGTGGTCATAGAGCATTGTGATGAAAGTGGTCGTGGAGAACTGTGATGACAAGGGAATGGAGCTTTATGATGACAAGAGTTCTGGAGCATTGTGATGACAAGGGTATGGAGCATTGTGATTACAGGGGACCAGGAGCATTGTGATTACATGGGCAGTGAATATTGTGATGACAGGGGTCATGGAGCACTGTGATGACTAGTGTCATGGAACATTGTGATGACAGGGATCATGGAGCATTGTGATGAGAGGGGGCTTGGAGCATTATGATGATAGGCGTCATGGGGCATTGTGATGACAGCGGTCTTGGAGTATTGTGATGAAAGGGATCATGGAGCAATGTGATTACAGGAGCCATGGAGCATTGTGAATGCATAGGCCATGGAGCAATGGAATGACAGGGGTCAAGGAGCATTGTGATGTAAGTTGTCATGGAGCATTGTGATGACTCTTGTCCATGAACATTGTGATGACATAGTTCATGGAGCATTGTGATGACAGGTGTCATGTGGAATTGTGATGAGAGCGGTCATATAGAATTGTGATTAAAGGTATCAGGGAGGACTCTGATAACAGGGGCCGTGGAGCACTGTGATGACAGTGGTCATCTAGAATTGTGATGAAATATACCAGGGAGCATTGTGATGACAGGGGTCATGGATCACCGCAATTATAGAGGCCATGGAGCATTGTGAATACAAAGATCATGGAGCATTGAGATGACAGGGGTCACGGATCATTGTGATGACAAGGGTCCTGGAACCTTGTGATGACACGGTTCATGGAGCATTGTGATGACAAGGTTCTTCAAGCATTGTGATGACACGGGCATGGAGCATTATGATGACAAGAGTTCTGGAGCATTGTGATGACAAGGGTATGGAGCACTATGATTACAGGGGACCAGGAGCATTGTGATTACATGGGCAGTGAATATTGTGATGACAGGGGTCATGGAGCACTGTGATGACTAGTGTCATGGAACATTGTGATGACAGGGATCATGGAGCATTGTGATGAGAGGGGCCTTAGAGCATTATGATGATAGGCGTCATGGGGCATTGTGATGACAGCGGTCTTGGAGCATTGTGATGAAAGGGATCATGGAGCAATGTGCTTACAGGAGCCATGGAGCATTGTGAATGCATAGGCCATGGAGCAATGAAATGACAGGGGTCAAGGAGCATTGTGATGTAAGTTGTCATGGAGCATTGTGATGACAAGTGTCCATGAACATTGTGATGACATGGTTCATGGAGCATTGTGATGACAAGTGCCATGGCGAATTGTGATGACAGGTGTCATGGGGCATTGTGATGACAGTGGTCATGTAGAATTGTAATGAAAGGTATCATGGAGGACTCTGACGACAGGGGCCGTGGAGCACTGTGATGACAGTGGTCATCTAGAATTGTGATGAAATATACCAGGGAGCATTGTGATGACAGGGGTCATGGATCACCGCAATTATAGGGGCCAGGGAGCATTGTGAATACAAAGATCATGGAGCATTGAGATGACAGGGGTCATGGATCATTGTGATGACAAGGGTCCTAGAACCTTGTGATGACACGGTTCATGGAGCATTGTGATGACAAGGTTCTTCAAGCATTGTGATGACACGGGCATGGAGCATTATGATGACAAGAGTTCTGGAGCATTGTGATGAAAAGGGTATGGAGCACTGTGATTACAGGAGACCAGGAGCATTGTGATTACATGGGCAGTGAATATTGTGATGACAGGGGTTCATGGAGCACTGTGATGACAAGTGTCATGGAACATTGTGATGACAGGGTTCATGGAGCATTGTGATGAGAGGGGCCTTGGAGCATTATGATGATAGGCGTCATGGGGTATTGTGATGAGAGTGGTCATAGAACATCGTGATGAAAGGGATCATGGAGCAATGTGATTACAGGGGCCATGGAGCATTTTGAATGCATAGGCCATGGAGCAGTGTGATGACAGGGGTCATGGATCATTGTGATGACAAGTGTCCTGGACCATTGTGATGACACGGGTCATGGAGCATTGTGATGGCAAGGGCCATGGCGAATTGTGATGACATGTGTCTTGGGGCATTGTGATGACAGTGGTCATCTAGAATTGTGATAAAAGGTATCATGCAGCACTGTGATGACAGGGGCCATGGAGTATTGTAATGACAAGGCAATGGAACATTGTGATGACAAGTATCATGGAGCTTTGTGATGACACGAGCATTCATCATTATGATGACAAGAGTTCTGGAGCATCGTGATGACAAGGGCATGGAGCATTGTGATTACAGGGTCATGGAGCATTGTGATGACAACTGTCATGGAACATTGTGATGACAGGGTTCATGGAGCATTGTGATTAAAGGGGCCATGGAGCATTTTGATGACAAGGGCAGGCGAACATTTTGATTACATTGGTAATGGAGCATTGTGATGACATGGGTAGGGAACATTGTGAAGACAGGTGTAATGGAACATTGTGATTACAGGGGACATGGAGCATTTTGATGACATGGGCAGGCAACATTGTGATGACAGGTGTCATGGAGCATTGTGATGACAATTGTCATGGAACGTTGTGCTGACAGGGATCATGGAGCATTGTGATGAGACGGTCATTGGAGCATTGTGATGACAGGCGTACTGGAGCCTTCTGAGGAAAGGTGTCATGAGTCATTGTGATTACAGCGATCATGGAACATTGTGATGACAGTGGTCATGGAGCATTGTAATGACAGGGGCCATGGAGCATTGTGATGACAGGGGTCATGGGGCATTGTGATGACAGTGGTCATGGAGCATTGTGATGAAAGGGGTCATGGAGCACTGTGATCACAGGGGCCATGTATAATTGTGATGACAAAGGCCATGGAGCATTGTGATGACAGTTGTCATGGAGCATTGTGTTGAAAGGGGCATGGAGCATTGTGACGACAATGGTCATGGAGCATTGTGATGACTGGTATCATGGAGCATTGTTCTGAAAGAGGTCATGGGGCGGTGTAATGACAAGTATCATGGAGGATGTGATGAAAGGAGTCATGGAGCATTGTGATTAAATGGATCATGAGGCATTTTGATGACAAGAGTCATGGAACATTGTGATGACAGGGCTAATGGAGCATTGTGATGACAAGGGCTATGGAGCATTGTGATGAATGGGGTCATGGGGCATGGTGATGACAGTGGTCATGGAGCATTGTGATGACAAAGACCACGGAGCATTGTGATGACAGGTGTCATGCAGCATTGTGATGAAAGGGGTCATGGATCACTACGATGACATGGGTAATGGAGCATTGTGATGATACGGGCATGGAGCATTGTGATGACAGGGGTCATGCAGCATTGTGATGACAGGGGCCATGCAGCATTTTGATGACATGGGCATGGAGCATAGTGATGACAAGAGTTCTGGAGCATTTTGATGACGAGGGCATGGATCATTTTGATGACAGGGGCCATGAAGCATTGAGATGACAAGGGAATGGAGCATTGTGATGAAAGCGGTCCTGGAGAATTGTGAGGAAACGGGTCATGGATTATTGTGATGGAAGGGTTCCTGGAGCATTCTGATGACAAGTGCCATGGAGCATTTTAATGAAAGGGGTACTGGAGCATTGTACAGAAATGGTTCATGGATCATCGTGATTACACGGATCATGGAATATTGTGATGACAAGGGTTTCGGAGCATTGCGACGACAGGGGTCATGGAGCATTGTAATAGCAGGGGTGATGGGGCATTGTGATGACAGGGGCATGGAGCATTGTGATGACAGAAGTCATAGAATATTGTGATGACAAGGGCCATGGAGCATTGTCATGAAAGGTCTTATCTGGCATTGTGATGAGAGTGGTCATGGAGCATTGTGATAAAAGTTGTCCTGAAGCACTGTTATTACAGGGGCCATGTAGAATTTTGATGACAAAGGCCATGGAGCATTGTGATGACAGGCATCATGGAGCAATTTGATGAAAGTGGTCATGGAGCATTGTGATGAAATGCGCCATGGAACATTGTGAAGACAAGTGTCCTGGAGCATTGTGATGACAAGGGCCATGGC
Source organism: Balaenoptera borealis (assembly GCF_965194805.1). NCBI lineage: Eukaryota > Metazoa > Chordata > Mammalia > Artiodactyla > Balaenopteridae > Balaenoptera > Balaenoptera borealis. The sequence continues at coordinate 113,511 of NW_028122698.1, read as the reverse complement.
CAATTCTGATGACAGGTGTCATGGAGCATTGTGATGACAGTGGTCATCTATCATTATGATGAAAGGTATCACGGAGCACTGTGATGACAGGGGCCATGGAGCATTGTGATGACACGGGCATGGAGCATTATGATGAGAAGTGATCTGGAGCATTGCGATGACAAGGGTATGGAGCATTGTGATTACAGGGACCATGGAGCATTGTGAATGCATAGGCCATGGAGCAATGAAATGACAGGGGTCAAGGAGCATTGTGATGTAAGTTGTCATGGAGCATTGTCATGACTATTGTCCATGAACATTGTGATGACATGGTTCATGGAGCATTGTGATGACAAGTGCCATGGCGAATTGTGATGACAGGTGTCATGCGGCATTGTGATGACAGTGGTCATGTAGAATTGTAATGAACGGTATCATGGAGGACTCTGACGACAGGGGCCGTGGAGCACTGTGATGACAGTGGTCATCTAGAATTGTGATGAAATATACCAGGGAGCATTGTGATGACAGGGGTCATGGATCACCGCAATTATAGGGGCCAGGGAGCATTGTGAATACAAAGATCATGGAGCATTGAGATGACAGGGGTCATGGATCATTGTGATGACAAGGGTCCTAGAACCTTGTGATGACACGGTTCATGGAGCATTGTGATGACAAGGTTCTTCAAGCATTGTGATGACACGGGCATGGAGCATTATGATGACAAGAGTTCTGGAGCATTGTGATGAAAAGGGTATGGAGCACTGTGATTACAGGGGACCAGGAGCATTGTGATTACATGGGCAGTGAATATTGTGATGACAGGGGTCATGGAGCACTGTGATGACTAGTGTCATGGAACATTGTGATGACAGGGTTCATGGAGCATTGTGATGAGAGGGGCCTTGGAGCATTATGATGATAGGCGTCATGGGGTATTGTGATGAGAGTGGTCATAGAACATTGTGATGAAAGGGATCATGGAGCAATGTGATTACAGGGGCCATGGAGCATTTTGAATGCATAGTCCATGGAGCAGTGTGATGACAGGGGTCATGGAGCATTGTGATGAATGTGGTCATAGTTCATTGTGATGATAAGTGTCCAGGAACATTGTGATGACATGGATCATGGAGCATTGTGATGACAAGGGCCATGGCGAATTGTGATGACAGGTGTCATGGGGCATTGTGATGACAGTGGTCATCGAGAATTATGAGGAAAGGTAACATGGAGCACTGTGATAACAGGGGCCATGGAGCATTGTGATGACAAAGGCCATGGAGCATTTTGATGACAAGTGTCATGGAGCATTGTGATGAGACGGGCATGGAGCATTATGATGCCAAGAGTTCTGGAGCATTGCGTTGACAAGGGCATGGAGCATTGTGATGACAAGGGCCATGGCCAATTCTGATGACAGGTGTCATCGGGCATTGTGATGACAGAGGTTATCTAGCATTGTGATGAAAGGTACCATGGATCACTGTGATAACAGGGGCCATGGAGCATTGTGATGATAAAGGCCATGGAGCATTTTAATGAAAACTGTCATGGAGAATTGTGATGAGACGGGCATGGAGCATTATGATGACAAGAGTTCTGGAGCATTGCGTTGACAAGGGAATGGAGCATTGTGATTACAGGGACCATGGAGGAGATTGATGACATCTGTCATGGAACATTGTGCTGAAAGGGGCCATGGAGCATTGTGATGACAGGTATAATGTGGCATTGTAATGACAGTGGTCATAGAGCATTGTGATGAAATGGATCATGGAGCAATGTGATTACAGGGACCATGTAGCATTGCGAATGCATAGGCTATGGAGCATTGTGATGACAGGAGTCAAGGAGCATTGTGATGTAAGTGGTCATGGATCATTGTGATGAAAAGTGTCCTGGACCATTGTGATGACACGGGTCATGGAGCATTGTGATGGCAAGGGCCATGGCGAATTGTGATGACATGTGTCTTGGGGCATTGTGATGACAGTGGTCATCTAGAATTGTGATAAAAGGTATCATGGAGCACTGTGATGACAGGGGCCATGGAGTATTGTAATGACAAGGCCATGGAACATTGTGATGACAAGTATCATGGAGCTTTGTGATGACACGAGCATTCATCATTATGATGACAAGAGTTCTGGAGCATCGTGATGACAAGGGCATGGAGCATTGTGATTACAGGGTCATGGAGCATTGTGATGACAACTGTCATGGAACATTGTGATGACAGGGTTCATGGAGCATTGTGATTAAAGGGGCCATGGAGCATTTTGATGACAAGGGCAGGCGAACATTTTGATTACATTGGTAATGGAGCATTGTGATGACATGGGCAGGGAACATTGTGAAGACAGGTGTAATGGAACATTGTGATTACAGGGGACATGGAGCATTTTGATGACATGGGCAGGCAACATTGTGATGACAGGTGTCATGGAGCATTGTGATGACAATTGTCATGGAACGTTGTGCTGACAGGGATCATGGAGCATTGTGATGAGACGGTCATTGGAGCATTGTGATGACAGGCGTACTGGAGCCTTCTGAGGAAAGGTGTCATGAGTCATTGTGATTACAGCGATCATGGAACATTGTGATGACAGTGGTCATGGAGCATTGTAATGACAGGGGTCATGGAGCATTGTGATGACAGGGGTCATGGGGCATTGTGATGACAGTGGTCATGGAGCATTGTGATGAAAGGGGTCATGGAGCACTGTGATCACAGGGGCCATGTATAATTGTGATGACAAAGGCCATGGAGCATTGTGATGACAGTTGTCATGGAGCATTGTGTTGAAAGGGGCATGGAGCATTGTGACGACAATGGTCATGGAGCATTGTGATGACTGGTATCATGGAGCATTGTTCTGAAAGAGGTCATGGGGCAGTGTAATGACAAGTATCATGGAGGATGTGATGAAAGGAGTCATGGAGCATTGTGATTAAATGGATCATGAGGCATTTTGATGACAAGAGTCATGGAACATTGTGATGACAGCGCTAATGGAGCATTGTGATGACAAGGGCTATGGAGCATTGTGATGAATGGGGTCATGGGGCATGGTGATGACAGTGGTCATGGAGCATTGTGATGACAAAGACCACGGAGCATTGTGATGACAGGTGTCATGCAGCATTGTGCTGTAAGGCGTCATGGATCACTACGATGACATGGGTAATGGAGCATTGTGATGATACGGGCATGGAGCATTGTGATGACAGGGGTCATGCAGCATTGTGATGACAGGGGCCATGCAGCATTTTGATGACATGGGCATGGAGCATAGTGATGACAAGAGTTCTGGAGCATTTTGATGACAAGGGCATGAATCATTTTGATGACAGGGGCCATGAAGCATTGAGATGACAAGGGAATGGAGCATTGTGATGAAAGCGGTCCTGGAGAATTGTGAGGAAACGGGTCATGGATTATTGTGATGGAAGGGTTCCTGGAGCATTCTGATGACAAGTGCCATGGAGCATTTTAATGAAAGGGGTACTGGAGCATTGTACAGAAATGGTTCATGGATCATCGTGATTACACGGATCATGGAATATTGTGATGACAAGGGTTTCGGAGCATTGCGACGACAGGGGTCATGGAGCATTGTAATAGCAGGGGTGATGGGGCATTGTGATGACAGGGGCATGGAGCATTGTGATGACAGAAGTCATAGAATATTGTGATGACAAGGGCCATGGAGCATTGTCATGAAAGGTCTTATCTGGCATTGTGATGAGAGTGGTCATGGAGCATTGTGATAAAAGTTGTCCTGAAGCACTGTTATTACAGGGGCCATGTAGAATTTTGATGACAAAGGCCATGGAGCATTGTGATGACAGGCATCATGGAGCAATTTGATGAAAGTGGTCATGGAGCATTGTGATGAAATGCGCCATGGAACATTGTGAAGACAAGTGTCCTGGAGCATTGTGATGACAAGGGCCATGGCCAATTCTGATGACAGGTGTCATGGAGCATTGTGATGACAGTGGTCATCTATCATTATGATGAAAGGTATCACGGAGCACTGTGATGACAGGGGCCATGGAGCATTGTGATGACACGGGCATGGAGCATTATGATGAGAAGTGATCTGGAGCATTGCGATGACAAGGGTATGGAGCATTGTGATTACAGGGACCATGGAGCATTGTGAATGCATAGGCCATGGAGCAATGAAATGACAGGGGTCAAGGAGCATTGTGATGTAAGTTGTCATGGAGCATTGTCATGACTATTGTCCATGAACATTGTGATGACATGGTTCATGGAGCATTGTGATGACAAGTGCCATGGCGAATTGTGATGACAGGTGTCATGCGGCATTGTGATGACAGTGGTCATGTAGAATTGTAATGAACGGTATCATGGAGGACTCTGACAACAGGGGCCGTGGAGCACTGTGATGACAGTGGTCATCTAGAATTGTGATGAAATATACCAGGGAGCATTGTGATGACAGGGGTCATGGATCACCGCAATTATAGGGGCCAGGGAGCATTGTGAATACAAAGATCATGGAGCATTGAGATGACAGGGGTCATGGATCATTGTGATGACAAGGGTCCTGGAACCTTGTGAAGACACGGTTCATGGAGCATTGTGATGACAAGGTTCTTCAAGCATTGTGATGACACGGGCATGGAGCATTATGATGACAAGAGTTCTGGAGCATTGTGATGAAAAGGGTATGGAGCACTGTGATTACAGGGGACCAGGAGCATTGTGATTACATGGGCAGTGAATATTGTGATGACAGGGGTTCATGGAGCACTGTGATGACAAGTGTCATGGAACATTGTGATGACAGGGTTCATGGAGCATTGTGATGAGAGGGGCCTTGGAGCATTATGATGATAGGCGTCATGGGGTATTGTGATGAGAGTGGTCATAGAACATTGTGATGAAAGGGATCATGGAGCAATGTGATTACAGGGGCCATGGAGCATTTTGAATGCATAGTCCATGGAGCAGTGTGATGACAGGGGTCATGGAGCATTGTGATGAATGTGGTCATAGTTCATTGTGATGATAAGTGTCCAGGAACATTGTGATGACATGGATCATGGAGCATTGTGATGACAAGGGCCATGGCGAATTGTGATGACAGGTGTCATGGGGCATTGTGATGACAGTGGTCATCGAGAATTATGAGGAAAGGTAACATGGAGCACTGTGATAACAGGGGCCATGGAGCATTGTGATGACAAAGGCCATGGAGCATTTTGATGACAAGTGTCATGGAGCATTGTGATGAGACGGGCATGGAGCATTATGATGCCAAGAGTTCTGGAGCATTGCGTTGACAAGGCATGGAGCATTGTGATGACAAGGGCCATGGCCAATTCTGATGACAGGTGTCATCGGGCATTGTGATGACAGAGGTTATCTAGCATTGTGATGAAAGGTACAATGGATCAATGTGATAACAGGGGCCATGGAGCATTGTGATGATAAAGGCCATGGAGCATTTTAATGAAAAGTGTCATGGAGAATTGTGATGAGACGGGCATGGAGCATTATGATGACAAGAGTTCTGGAGCATTGCGTTGACAAGGGAATGGAGCATTGTGATTACAGCGACCATGGAGGACAGTGATGACATCTGTCATGGAACATTGTGCTGACAGGGGCCATGGAGCATTGTGATGACAGGTATAATGTGGCATTGTAATGACAGTGGTCATAGAGCATTGTGATGAAATGGATCATGGAGCAATGTGATTACAGGGACCATGTAGCATTGCGAATGCATAGGCTATGGAGCATTGTGATGACAGGAGTCAAGGAGCATTGTGATGTAAGTGGTCATGGATCATTGTGATGACAAGTGTCCTGGACCATTGTGATGACACGGGTCATGGAGCATTGTGATGGCAAGGGCCATGGCGAATTGTTATGACATGTGTCTTGGGGCATTGTGATGACAGTGGTCATCTAGAATTGTGATAAAAGGTATCATGGAGCACTGTGATGACAGGGGCAATGGAGTATTGTAATGACAAGGCAATGGAACATTGTGATGACAAGTATCATGGAGCTTTGTGATGACACGAGCATTCATCATTATGATGACAAGAGTTCTGGAGCATTGTGATGACAAGGGCATGGAGCAATGTGATTACAGGGTCATGGAGCATTGTGATGACAACTGTCATGGAACATTGTGATGACAGGGTTCATGGAGCATTGTGATGACAAGTGCGATGGCGAATTGTGATGACAGGTGTCATGGGGCATTGTGTTGAAAGGGGCATGGAGCATTGTGACGACAATGGTCATGGAGCATTGTGATGACTGGTATCATGGAACATTGTTCTGAAAAAGGTCATGGGGCAGTGTAATGACAAGTATCATGGAGGATGTGATGAAAGGAGTCATGGAGCATTGTGATTAAATGGATCATGAGGCATTTTGATGACAAGAGTCATGGAACATTGTGATGACAGGGCTAATGGAGCATTGTGATGACAAGGGCTATGGAGCATTGTGATGACAAGGGCTATGGAGCATTGTGATGACAGGTGTCATGCAGCATTGTGATGAAAGGGGTCATGGATCACTACGATGACATGTGTAATGGAGCATTGTGATGATATGGACATGGAGCATTGTGATAACAGGGGCCAGGGAGCATTGAGATGACAAGAGCAGGGAACATTCTGATGACAGCAGTCTTGTATCATTGTGATGATACCTGTCATGGAACATTGTGCTGACAGGGGCTATAGAGCAATGTGATGACAGGTGTCATGTGGCATTGTGATGACAGTGGTCATAGAGCATTGTGATGAAAAGGATCATGGAGCAATGTGATTACAGGGGCCATGGAGCATTGTGAATACATAGGCCATGGAGCATTGTGATGACAGGGGTCAAGGAGCATTGTGATGAAAGTGGACATGGAGCACTGTGATGACACGGGCATGCAGCATTATGATGACAAGAGTTCTGGAGCATTGTGATGAAAAGGGTATGGAGCATTGTGATTACAGGGGACCAGGAGCATTGTGATTACATGGGCAGTGAATATTGTGATGACAGGGGTCATGGAGCACTGTGATGACTAGTGTCATGGAACATTGTGATGAGAGGGATCATGGAGCACTGTGATGAGAGGGGCCTTGGAGCATTATGATGATAGGCGTCATGGGGCATTGTGATGACAGCGGTCTTGGAGCATTGTGATGAAAGGGATCATGGAGCAATGTGATTACAGGGGCCATGGAGCATTGTGAATGCATAGGCCATGGAGCAATGAAATGACAGGGGTCAAGGAGCATTGTGATGTAAGTTGTCATGGAGCATTGTGATGACAAGTGTCCATGAACATTGTGATGACATGGTTCATGGAGCTTTGTGATGACAAGTGCCATGGCGAATTGTGATGACAGGTGTCATGGGGCATTGTGATGACAGTGGTCATGTAGAATTGTAATGAAAGGTATCATGGAGGACTCTGACGACAGGGGCCGTGGAGCACTGTGATGACAGTGGTCATCTAGAATTGTGATGAAATATACCAGGGAACATTGTGATGACAGGGGTCATGGATCACCGCAATTATAGGGGCCAGGGAGCATTGTGAATACAAAGATCATGGAGCATTGAGATGACAGGGGTCATGGATCATTGTGATGACAAGGGTCCTGGAACCTTGTGATGACACGGTTCATGGAGCATTGTGATGACAAGGTTCTTCAAGCATTGTGATGACACGGGCATGGAGCATTATGATGACAAGAGTTCTGGAGCATTGTGATGAAAAGGGTATGGAGCACTGTGATTACAGGAGACCAGGAGCATTGTGATTACATGGGCAGTGAATATTGTGATGACAGGGGTTCATGGAGCACTGTGATGACAAGTGTCATGGAACATTGTGATGACAGGGTTCATGGAGCATTGTGATGAGAGGGGCCTTGGAGCATTATGATGATACGCGTCATGGGGCCTTGTGATGACAGCGGTCTTGGAGCATTGTGATGAAAGGGATCATGGAGCAATGTGATTACAGGGGCCATGGAGCATTTTGAATGCATAGGCCATGGAGCAGTGTGATGACAGGGGTCATGGAGCATTGTGATGAATGTGGTCATAGTTCATTGTGATGATAAGTGTCCAGGAACATTGTGATGACATGGATCATGGAGCATTGTGATGACAAGGGCCATGGCGAATTGTGATGACAGGTGTCATGGGGCATTGTGATGACAGTGGTCATCTAGAATTGTGATGAAAGGTAACATGGAGCACTGTGATAACAGGGGCCATGGAGCATTGTGATGACAAAGGCCATGGAGCATTTTGATGACAAGTGTCATGGAGCATTGTGATGAGACGGGCATGGAGCATTATGATGCCCAGAGTTCTGGAGCATTGTGGTGACAAGGGCATGGAGCATTGTGATGACAAGGGCCATGGCCAATTCTGATGACAGGTGTCCTCGGGCATTGTGATGACAGAGGTTATCTAGCATTGTGATGAAAGGTACCATGGATCACTGTGATAACAGGGGCCATGGAGCATTGTGATGATAAAGGCCATGGCGCATTTTAATGAAAAGTGTCATGGAGAATTGTGATGAGACGGGCATGGAGCATTATGATGACAAGAGTTCTGGAGCATTGCGTTGACAAGGGAATGGAGCATTGTGATTACAGGGACCATGGAGGAGAGTGATGACATCTGTCATGGAACATTGTGCTGACAGGGGCCATGGAGCATTGTGATGACAGGTATAATGTGGCATTGTAATGACAGGGGTCATAGAGCATTGTGATGAAATGGATCATGGAGCAATGTGATTACAGGGACCATGTAGCATTGCGAATGCATAGGCTATGGAGCATTGTGATGACAGGAGTCAAGGAGCATTGTGATGTAAGTGGTCATGGATCATTGTGATGACAAGTGTCCTGGACCATTGTGATGACACGGGTCATGGAGCATTGTGATGGCAAGGGCCATGGCGAATTGTGATGACATGTGTCTTGGGGCATTGTGATGACAGTGGTCATCTAGAATTGTGATAAAAGGTATCATGGAGCACTGTGATGACAGGGGCCATGGAGTATTGTAATGACAAGGCCATGGAACATTGTGATGACAAGTATCATGGAGCTTTGTGATGACACGAGCATTCATCATTATGATGACAAGAGTTCTGGAGCATTGTGATGACAAGGGCATGGAGCATTGTGATGACAGGGTCATGGAGCATTGTGATGACAACTGTCATGGAACATTGTGATGACAGGGTTCATGGAGCATTGTGATTAAAGGGGCCATGGAGCATTTTGATGACAAGGGCAGGCGAACATTTTGATTACATTGGTAATGGAGCATTGTGATGACATGGGCAGGGAACATTGTGAAGACAGGTGTAATGGAACATTGTGATTACAGGGGACATGGAGCATTTTGATGACATGGGCAGGCAACATTGTGATGACAGGTGTCATGGAGCATTGTGATGACAATTGTCATGGAACGTTGTGCTGACAGGGATCATGGAGCATTGTGATGAGACGGTCATTGGAGCATTGTGATGACAGGCGTACTGGAGCGTTCTGAGGAAAGGTGTCATGGGTCATTGTGATTACAGCGATCATGGAACATTGTGATGACAGTGGTCATGGAGCATTGTAATGACAGGGGCCATGGAGCATTGTGATGACAGGGTTCATGGGGCATTGTGATGACAGTGGTCATGGAGCATTGTGATGAAAGGGGTCATGGAGCACTGTGATCACAGGGGCCATGTATAATTGTGATGACAAAGGCCATGGAGCATTGTGATGACAGTTGTCATGGAGCATTGTGTTGAAAGGGGCATGGAGCATTGTGACGACAATGGTCATGGAGCATTGTGATGACTGGTATCATGGAGCATTGTTCTGAAAAAGGTCATGGGGAGTGTAATGACAAGTATCATGGAGGATGTGATGAAAGGAGTCATGGAGCATTGTGATTAAATGGATCATGAGGCATTTTGATGACAAGAGTCATGGAACATTGTGATGACAGGGCTAATGGAGCATTGTGATGACAAGGGCTATGGAGCATTGTGATGACTGGGATCATGGAGCATTGTGATGAAAGGGGTCATGGATCACTACGATGACATGGGTAATGGAGCATTGTGATGATATGAGCATGGAGCATTGTGATGACATGGTTCATGGAGCATTGTGATGACTGGGGTCATGGGGCATGGTGATGACAGTGGTCATGGAGCATTGTGATGACAAAGACCACGGAGCATTGTGATGACAGGTGTCATGCAGCATTGTGATGAAAGGGGTCATGGAGCACTGTGATTACAGGGGCCACGTATAATTGTGATGACAAAAGCCATGGAGAATTGTGATGACAGTTGTCATGGAGCATTGTGTTGAAAGGGGCATGGAGCATTGTGACGACAATGGTCATGGAGCATTGTGATGACTGGTATCATGGAGCATTGTTCTGAAAAAGGTCATGGGGCAGTGTAATGACAAGTATCATGGAGGATGTGATGAAAGCAGTCATGGAGCATTGTGATTAAATGGATCATGAGGCATTTTGATGACAAGAGTCATGGAACATTGTGATGACAGGGCTAATGGAGCATTGTGATGACAAGGGCTATGGAGCATTGTGATGACAGGTGTCATGCAGCATTGTGATGAAAGGGGTCATGGATCACTACGATGACATGTGTAATGGAGCATTGTGATGATACGGGCATGGAGCAATGTGATGACAGGGGTCATGCAGCATTGTGATGACAGGGGCCATGCAGCATTGTGATGACATGGGCATGGAGCATAGTGATGACAAGAGTTCTGGAGCATTTTGATGACAAGGGCATGGATCATTGTGATGACAGGGGCCATGAAGCATTGAGATGACAAGGGAATGGAGCATTGTGATGAAAGCGGTCCTGGAGAATTGTGAGGAAACGGGTCATGGATTATTGTGATGGAAGGGTTCCTGGAGCATTCTGATGACAAGTGCCATGGAGCATTTTAATGAAAGGGGTACTGGAGCATTGTACAGAAATGGTTCATGGATCATGGTGATTACACGGATCATGGAATATTGTGATGACAAGGGTTTCGGTGCATTGCGACGACAGGGGTCATGGAGCATTGTAATAGCAGGGGTGATGGGGCATTGTGATGACAGGGGCATGGAGCATTGTGATGACAGAAGTCATAGAATATTGTGATGACAAGGGCCATGGAGCATTGTCATGAAAGGTCTTATCTGGCATTGTGATGAGAGTGGTCATGGAGCATTGTGATAAATGTTGTCCTGAAGCACTGTTATTAAAGGGGCCATGTAGGATTTTGATGACAAAGGCCATGGAGCATTGTGATGACAGGCATCATGGAGCAATTTGATGAAAGTGGTCATGGAGCATTGTGATGAAATGGGCCATGGAACATTGTGAAGACAAGTGTCCTGGAGCATTGTGATGACAAGGGCCATGGCCAATTCTGATGACAGGTGTCATGGAGCATTGTGATGACAGTGGTCATCTATCATTATGATGAAAGGTATCACGGAGCACTGTGATGACAGGGGCCATGGAGCATTGTGATGACACGGGCATGGAGCATTATGATGAGAAGTGATCTGGAGCATTGCGATGACAAGGGTATGGAGCATTGCGATTACAGGGGCCAGGGAGCATTGAGATAACAAGGGCAGGGAACATTGTGATGACAGCGGTCATGGATCCTTGTGGTGATATCTGTCATGGAACATTGTGCTGACAGGGGCCATAGAGCATTGTGATGACAGGTGTCGTGTGGCCTTGTGATGACAGTGGTCATAGAGCATTGTGATGAAAAGGATCATGGAGCAATGTGATTACAGGGGCCATGGAGCATTGTGTATGCATAGGCCATGGAGCAATGAAATGACAGGGGTCAAGGAGCATTGTGATGTAAGTTGTCATGGAGCATTGTGATGACTATTGTCCATGAACATTGTGATGACATGGTTCATGGAGCATTGTGATGACAGGTGTCATGTGGAATTGTGAGGAGAGCAGTCATATAGAATTGTGATGAAAGGTATCAGGGAGGACTCTGACGACAGGGGCCGTGGAGCACTGTGATGACAGTGGTCATCTAGAATTGTGATGAAATATACCAGGGAGCATTGTGATGACAGGGGTCATGGATCACCGCAATTATAGGGGCCATGGAGCATTGTGAATACAAAGATCATGGAGCATTGAGATGACAGGGGTCATGGATCATTGTGATGACAAGAGTCCTGGAACCTTGTGATGACACGGTTCATGGAGCATTGTGATGACAAGGTTCTTCAAGCATTGTGATGACACGGGCATGGAGCATTATGATGACAAGAGTTCTGGAGCATTGTGATGACAAGGGTATGGAGCACTGTGATTACAGGGGACCAGGAGCATTGTGATTACATGGGCAGTGAATATTGTGATGACAGGGGTCATGGAGCACTGTGATGACTAGTGTCATGGAACATTGTGATGACAGGGGCCATGGAGCATTGTGATGACAGGGGTCATGGGGCATTGTGATGACAGTGGTCATGGAGCATTGTGATGAAAGGGGTCATGGAGCACTGTGATCACAGGGGCCATGTATAATTGTGATGACAAAGGCCATGGAGCATTGTGATGACAGTTGTCATGGAGCATTGTGTGGAAAGGGGCATGGAGCATTGTGACGACAATGGTCATGGAGCATTGTGATGACTGGTATCGTGGAGCATTGTTCTGAAAAAGGTCATGGGGCAGTGTAATGAAAAGTATCATGGAGGATGTGATGAAAGGTGTCATGGAGCATTGTGATTAAATGGATCATGAGGCATTTTGATGACAAGAGTCATGGAACATTGTGATGACAGGGCTAATGGAGCATTGTGATGACAAGGGCTATGGAGCATTGTGATGACTGGGGTCATGGAGCATTGTGATGAAAGGGGTCATGGATCACTACGATGACATGGGTAATGGAGCATTGTGATGATATGAGCATGGAGCATTGTGAGGACAGGGGCCAGGGAGCATTGAGAATGACAAGGGCAGGGAACATTGTGATGACAGCAGTCATGGATCATTGTGATGATACCTGTCATGGAACATTGTGCTGACAGGGGCTATAGAGCATTGTGATGACAGGTGTCATGTGGCATTGTGATGACAGTGGTCATAGAGCATTGTGATGAAAAGGATCATGGAGCAATGTGATTACAGGTGCCATGGAGCATTGTGAATACATAAGCCATGGAGCATTGTGATGACAGGGGTCAAGGAGCATTGTTATGAAAGTGGACATGGAGCAATGTGATGACACGGGCATGCAGCATTTTGATGACAAGAGTTCTGATGCATTGTGATGACAAGTGTATGGAGCATTGAGATGACAACGGCCATGGCCAATTCTGATGACAGGTGTCATCGGGCATTGTGATGACAGAGGTTATCTAGCATTGTGATGAAAGGTACCATGGATAACTGTGATAACAGGGGCCATGGAGCATTGTGATGATAAAGGCCATGGAGCATTTTAATGAAAAGTGTCATGGAGAATTGTGATGAGACGGGCAGGGAGCATTACGATGCAAAGGGTTCTGGAGCATTTTGGTGACAAGGGCATGGAGCATTGCGATGACAAGGGCCATGGCCAATTCTGATGACAGGTGTCCTCGGGCATTGTGATGACAGAGGTTATCTAGCATTGTGATGAAAGGTACCATGGATCACTGTGATAACAGGGGTCATGGAGCATTGTGATGATAAAGGCCATGGAGCATTTTAACGAAAAGTGTCATGGAGAATTGTGATGAGACGGGCATGGAGCATTATGATGACAAGAGTTCTGGAGCATTGCGTTGACAAGGGAATGGAGCATTGTGATTACAGGGACCATGGAGGAGAGTGATGACATCTGTCATGGAACATTGTGCAGACAGGGGCCATGGAGCATTGTGATGACAGGTATAATGTGGCATTGTAATGACAGTGGTCATAGAGCATTGTGATGAAATGGATCATGGAGCAATGTGATTACAGGGACCATGTAGCATTGCGAATGCATAGGCTATGGAGCATTGTGATGACAGGAGTCAAGGAGCATTGTGATGTAAGTGGTCATGGATCATTGTGATGACAAGTGTCCTGGACCATTGTGATGACACGGGTCATGGAGCATTGTGATGGCAAGGGCCATGGCGAATTGTGATGACATGTGTCTTGGGGCATTGTGATGACAGTGGTCATCTAGAATTGTGATAAAAGGTATCATGGAGCACTGTGATGACAGTGGCCATGGAGTATTGTAATGACAAGGCCATGGAACATTGTGATGACAAGTATCATGGAGCTTTGTGATGACACGAGCATTCATCATTATGATGACAAGAGTTCTGGAGCATTGTGATGACAAGGGCATGGAGCATTGTGATTACAGGGTCATGGAGCATTGTGATGACAACTGTCATGGAACATTGTGATGACAGGGTTCATGGAGCATTGTGATTAAAGGGACCATGGAGCATTTTGATGACAAGGGCAGGCGAACATTTTGATTACATTGGTAATGGAGCATTGTGATGACATGGGCAGGGAACATTGTGAAGACAGGTGTAATGGAACATTGTGATTACAGGGGACATGGAGCATTTTGATGACATGGGCAGGCAACATTGTGATGACAGGTGTCATGGAGCATTGTGATGACAATTGTCATGGAACGTTGTGCTGACAGGGATCATGGAGCATTGTGATGAGACGGTCATTGGAGCATTGTGATGACAGGCGTACTGGAGCCTTCTGAGGAAAGGTGTCATGGGTCATTGTGATTACAGCGATCATGGAACATTGTGATGACAGTGGTCATGGAGCATTGTAATGAGAGGGGCCATGGAGCATTGTGATGACAGGGGTCATGGGGCATTGTGATCACAGGGGCTATGTATAATTGTGATGACAAAGGCCATGGAGCATTGTGATGACAGTTGTCATGGAGCATTGTGTTGAAAGGGGCATGGAGCATTGTGACGACAATGGTCATGGAGCATTGTGATGACTGGTATCATGGAGCATTGTTCTGAAAAAGGTCATGGGGCAGTGTAATGACAAGTATCATGGAGGATGTGATGGAAGGAGTCATGGAGCATTGTGATTAAATGGATCATGAGGCATTTTGATGACAAGAGTCATGGAACATTGTGATGACAGGGCTAATGGAGCATTGTGATGACAAGGGCTATGGAGCATTGTGATGACTGGGGTCATGGAGCATTGTGATGAAAGGGGTCATGGATCACTACGATGACATGGGTAATGGAGCATTGTGATGATATGAGCATGGAGCATTGTGAGGACAGGGGCCAGGGAGCATTGAGATGACAAGGGCAGGGAACATTGTGATGACAGCAGTCATGGATCATTGTGATGATACCTGTCATGGAACATTGTGCTGACAAGGGCTATAGAGCATTGTGATGACAGGTGTCATGTGGCATTGTGATGACAGTGGTCATAGAGCATTGTGATGACAGGGGTCAAGGAGCATTGTGATGAAAGTGGTCATGGAGCACTGTGATGACACGGGCATGGAGAATTATGATGACAAGTGTTCTGGAGCATTGTGATGACAAGGGTATGGAGCATTGTGATTACAGGGGACCAGGAGCATTGTGATTACATGGGCAGTGAATATTGTGATGACAGGGGTCATGGAGCACTGTGATGACTAGTGTCATGGAACATTGTGAGGACAGGGATCATGGAGCATTGTGATAAGAGGGGCCTTGGAGCATTATGATGATAGGCATCATGGGGCATTGTGATGACAGCGGTTTGGAGCATTGTGATGAAAGGGATCATGGAGCAATGTGATTACAGGAGCCATGGAGCATTGTGAATGCATAGGCCATGGAGCAATGAAATGACAGGGGTCAAGGAGCATTGTGATGTAAGTTGTCATGGAGCATTGTGATGACAAGTGTCCATGAACATTGTGATGACATGGTTCATGGAGCATTGTGATGACAAGTGCCATGGCGAATTGTGATGACAGGTGTCATGCGGCATTGTGATGACAGTGGTTATGTAGAATTGTAATGAAAGGTATCATGGAGGACTCTGATGACAGGGGCCGTGGAGCACTGTGATGACAGTGGTCATCTAGAATTGTGATGAAATATACCAGGGAGCATTGTGATGACAGGGGTCATGGATCACCGCAATTATAGGGGCCATGGAGCATTGTGAATACAAAGATCATGGAGCATTGAGATGACAGGGGTCATGGATCATTGTGATGACAAGGGTCCTGGAACCTTGTGATGACACGGTTCATGGAGCATTGTGATGACAAGGTTCTTCAAGCATTGTGATGACACGGGCATGGAGCATTATGATGACAAGAGTTCTGGAGCAATGTGATGAAAAGGGTATGGAGCACTGTGATTACAGGGGACCAGGAGCATTGTGATAACATGGGCAGTGAATATTGTGATGACAGGGGTTCATGGAGCACGGTGATGACAAGTGTCATGGAACATGTGATGACAGGGTTCATGGAGCATTGTGATGAGAGGGGCTTTGGAGCATTATGATGATAGGCGTCATGGGGTATTGTGATGAGAGTGGTCATAGAACATTGTGATGAAAGGTATCATGGAGCAATGTAATTACAGGGGCCATGGAGCATTTTGAATGCATAGTCCATGGAGCAGTGTGATGACAGGGGTCATGGAGCATTGTGATGAATGTGGTCATAGTTCATTGTGATGATAAGTGTCCAGGAACATTGTGATGACATGGATCATGGAGCATTGTGATGACAAGGGCCATGGCGAATTGTGATGACAGGTGTCATGGGGCATTGTGATGACAGTGGTCATCGAGAATTATGAGGAAAGGTAACATGGAGCACTGTGATAACAGGGGCCATGGAGCATTGTGATGACAAAGGCCATGGAGCATTTTGATGACAAGTGTCATGGAGCATTGTGATGAGACGGGCATGGAGCAATATGATGCCAAGAGTTCTGGACATTGTGGTGACAAGGGCATGGAGCATTGTGATGACAAGGGCCATGGCCAATTCTGATGACAGGTGTCCTCGGGCATTGTGATGACAGAGGTTATCTAGCATTGTGATGAAAGGTACCATGGATCACTGTGATAACAGGGGCCATGGAGCATTGTGATGATAAAGACCATGGAGCATTTTAATGAAAAGTATCATGGAGAATTGTGATGAGACGGGCATGGAGCATTATGATGACAAGAGTTCTGGAGCATTGCGTTGACAAGGGAATGGAGCATTGTGATTACAGGGACCATGGAGGAGAGTGATGACATCTGTCATGGAACATTGTGCTGACAGGGGCCATGGAGCATTGTGATGACAGGTATAATGTGGCATTGTAATGACAGTGGTCATAGAGCATTGTGATGAAATGGATCATGGAGCAATGTGATTACAGGGACCATGTAGCATTGCGAATGCATAGGCTATGGAGCATTGTGATGACAGGAGTCAAGGAGCATTGTGATGTAAGTGGTCATGGATCATTGTGATGACAAGTGTCCTGGACCATTGTGATGACACGGGTCATGGAGCATTGTGATGGCAAGGGCCATGGCGAATTGTGATGACATGTGTCTTGGGGCATTGTGATGACAGTGGTCATCTAGAACTGTGATAAAAGGTATCATGGAGCACGGTGATGACAGGGGCCATGGAGTATTGTAATGACAAGGCCATGGAACATTGTGATGACAAGTATCATGGAGCTTTGTGATGACACGAGCATTCATCATTATGATGACAAGAGTTCTGGAGCATTGTGATGACAAGGGCATGGAGCATTGTGATTACAGGGTCATGGAGCATTGTGATGACAACTGTCATGGAACATTGTGATGACAGGGTTCATGGAGCATTGTGATTAAAGGGGCCATGGAGCATTTTGATGACAAGGGCAGGCGAACATTTTGATTACATTGGTAATGGAGCATTGTGATGACATGGGCAGGGAACATTGTGAAGACAGGTGTAATGGAACATTGTGATTACAGGGGACATGGAGCATTTTGATGACATGGGCAGGCAACATTGTGATGACAGGTGTTATGGAGCATTGGGATGACAATTGTCATGGAACGTTGTGCTGACAGGGATCATGGAGCATTGTGATGAGACGGTCATTGGAGCATTGTGATGACAGGCGTACTGGAGCCTTCTGAGGAAAGGTGTCATGGGTCATTGTGATTACAGCGATCATGGAACATTGTGATGACAGTGGTCATGGAGCATTGTAATGACAGGGGCCATGGAGCATTGTGATGACAGGGGTCATGGGGCATTGTGATGACAGTGGTCATGGAGCATTGTGATGAAAGGGGTCATGGAGCACTGTGATCACAGGGGCCATGTATAATTGTGATGACAGTTGTCATGGAGCATTGTGTTGAAAGGGGCATGGAGCATTGTGACGACAATGGTCATGGAGCATTGTGATGACTGGTATCATTGAGCATTGTTCTGAAAAAGGTCATGGGGCAGTGTAATGACAAGTATCATGGAGGATGTGTTGAAAGGAGTCATGGAGCATTGTGATTAAATGGATCATGAGGCATTTTGATGACAAGAGTCATGGAACATTGTGATGACAGGGCTAATGGAGCATTGTGATGACAAGGGCTATGGAGCATTGTGATGACTGGGGTCATGGAGCATTGTGATGAAAGGGGTCATGGATCACTACGATGACATGGGTAATGGAGCATTGTGATGATATGAGCATGGATCATTGTGATGACAGGGGCCAGGGAGCATTGAGAATGACAAAGGCAGGGAACATTGTGATGACAGCAGTCATGGATCATTGTGATGATACCTGTCATGGAACATTGTGCTGACAGGGGCTATAGAGCATTGTGATGACAGGTGTCATGTGGCATTGTGATGACAGTGGTCATAGAGCATTGTGATGACAGGGGTCAAGGAGCATTGTGATGAAAGTGGTCATGGAGCACTGTGATGACACGGGAATGGAGCATTATGATGACAAGAGTTCTGGAGCATTGTGATGACAAGGGTATGGAGCATTGTGATTACAGGGGACCAGGAGCATTGTGATTACATGGGCAGTGAATATTGTGATGACAGGGGTCATGGAGCACTGTGATGACTAGTGTCATGGAACATTGTGATGACAGGGATCATGGAGCATTGTGATGAGAGGGGCCTTGGAGCATTATGATGATAGGCGTTATGGGGCATTGTGATGACAGCGGTCTTGGAGCATTGTGACGAAAGTGATCATGGAGCAATGTGATTACAGGAGCCATGGAGCATTGTGAATGCATAGGCCATGGAGCAATGGAATGACAGGGGTCAAGGAGCATTGTGATGTAAGTTGTCATGGAGCATTGTGATGACTATTGTCCATGAACATTGTGATGACATGGTTCATGGAGCATTGTGATGACAGGTGTCATGTGGAATTGTGATGAGAGCGGTCATATAGAATTGTGATGAAAGGTATCAGGGAGGACTCTGATGACAGGGGCCGTGGAGCACTGTGATGACAGTGGTCATCTAGAATTGTGATGAAATATACCAGGGAGCATTGTGATGACAGGGGTCATGGATCACCGCAATTATAGGGGCCATGGAGCATTGTGAATACAAAGATCATGGAGCATTGAGATGACAGGGGTCACGGATCATTGTGATGACAAGGGTCCTGGAACCTTGTGATGACACGGTTCATGGAGCATTGTGATGACAAGGTTCTTCAAGCATTGTGATGACACGGGCATGGAGCATTATGATGACAAGAGTTCTGGAGCATTGTGATGACAAGGGTATGGAGCACTATGATTACAGGGGACCAGGAGCATTGTGATTACATGGGCAGTGAATATTGTGATGACAGGGGTCATGGAGCACTGTGATGACTAGTGTCATGGAACATTGTGATGACAGGAATCATGGAGCATTGTGATGAGAGGGGCCTTAGAGCATTATGATGATAGGCGTCATGGGGCATTGTGATGACAGCGGTCTTGGAGCATTGTGATGAAAGGGATCATGGAGCAATGTGCTTACAGGAGCCATGGAGCATTGTGAATGCATAGGCCATGGAGCAATGAAATGACAGGGGTCAAGGAGCATTGTGATGTAAGTTGTCATGGAGCATTGTGATGACAAGTGTCCATGAACATTGTGATGACATGGTTCATGGAGCATTGTGATGACAAGTGCCATGGCGAATTGTGATGACAGGTGTCATGGGGCATTGTGATGACAGTGGTCATGTAGAATTGTAATGAAAGGTATCATGGAGGACTCTGACGACAGGGGCCGTGAGGCACTGTGATGACAGTGGTCATCTAGAATTGTGATGAAATATACCAGGGAGCATTGTGATGACAGGGGTCATGGATCACCGCAATTATAGGGGCCATGGAGCATTGTGAATACAAAGATCATGGAGCATTGAGATGACAGGGGTCATGGATCATTGTGATGACAAGGGTCCTGGAACCTTGTGATGACACGGTTCATGGAGCATTGTGATGACAAGGTTCTTCAAGCATTGTGATGACACGGGCATGGAGCATTATGATGACAAGAGTTCTGGAGCATTGTGATGAAAAGGGTATGGAGCACTCTGATTACAGGGGACCAGGAGCATTGTGATTACATGGGCAGTGAATATTGTGATGACAGGGGTCATGGAGCACTGTGATGACTAGTGTCATGGAACATTGTGAGGACAGGGATCATGGAGCATTGTGATAAGAGGGGCCTTGGAGCATTATGATGATAGGCATCATGGGGCATTGTGATGACAGCGGTCTTGGAGCATTGTGATGAAAGGGATCATGGAGCAATGTGATTACAGGAGCCATGGAGCATTGTGAATGCATAGGCCATGGAGCAATGAAATGACAGGGGTCAAGGAGCATTGTGATGTAAGTTGTCATGGAGCATTGTGATGACAAGTGTCCATGAACATTGTGATGACATGGTTCATGGAGCATTGTGATGACAAGTGCCATGGCGAATTGTGATGACAGTTGTCATGCGGCATTGTGATGACAGTGGTTATGTAGAATTGTAATGAAAGGTATCATGGAGGACTCTGATGACAGGGGCCGTGGAGCACTGTGATGACAGTGGTCATCTAGAATTGTGATGAAATATACCAGGGAGCATTGTGATGACAGGGGTCATGGATCACCACAATTATAGGGGCCAGGGAGCATTGTGAATACAAAGATCATGGAGCATTGAGATGACAGGGGTCATGGATCATTGTGATGACAAGGGTCCTGGAACCTTGTGATGACACGGTTCATGGAGCATTGTGATGACAAGGTTCTTCAAGCATTGTGATGACACGGGCATGGAGCATTATGATGACAAGAGTTCTGGAGCAATGTGATGAAAAGGGTATGGAGCACTGTTATTACAGGGGACCAGGAGCATTGTGATAACATGGGCAGTGAATATTGTGATGACAGGGGTTCATGGAGCACTGTGATGACAAGTGTCATGGAACATGTGATGACAGGGTTCATGGAGCATTGTGATGAGAGGGGCTTTGGAGCATTATGATGATAGGTGTCATGGGGTATTGTGATGAGAGTGGTCATAGAATATTGTGATGAAAGGTATCATGGAGCAATGTAATTACAGGGGCCATGGAGCATTTTGAATGCATAGTCCATGGAGCAGTGTGATGACAGGGGTCATGGAGCATTGTGATGAATGTGGTCATAGTTCATTGTGATGATAAGTGTCCAGGAACATTGTGATGACATGGATCATGGAGCATTGTGATGACAAGGGCCATGGCGAATTGTGATGACAGGTGTCATGGGGCATTGTGATGACAGTGGTCATTGAGAATTATGAGGAAAGGTAACATGGAGCACTGTGATAACAGGGGCCATGGAGCATTGTGATGACAAAGGCCATGGAGCATTTTGATGACAAGTGTCATGGAGCATTGTGATGAGACGGGCATGGAGCAATATGATGCCAAGAGTTCTGGACATTGTGGTGACAAGGGCATGGAGCATTGTGATGACAAGGGCCATGGCCAATTCTGATGACAGGTGTCCTCGGGCATTGTGATGACAGAGGTTATCTAGCATTGTGATGAAAGGTACCATGGATCACTGTGATAACAGGGGCCATGGAGCATTGTGATGATAAAGACCATGGAGCATTTTAATGAAAAGTATCATGGAGAATTGTGATGAGACGGGCATGGAGCATTATGATGACAAGAGTTCTGGAGCATTGCGTTGACAAGGGAATGGAGCATTGTGATTACAGGGACCATGGAGGAGAGTGATGACATCTGTCATGGAACATTGTGCTGACAGGGGCCATGGAGCATTGTGATGACAGGTATAATGTGGCATTGTAATGACAGTGGTCATAGAGCATTGTGATGAAATGGATCATGGAGCAATGTGATTACAGGGACCATGTAGCATTGCGAATGCATAGGCTATGGAGCATTGTGATGACAGGAGTCAAGGAGCATTGTGATGTAAGTGGTCATGGATCATTGTGATGACAAGTGTCCTGGACCATTGTGATGACACGGGTCATGGAGCATTGTGATGGCAAGGGCCATGGCGAATTGTGATGACATGTGTCTTGGGGCATTGTGATGACAGTGGTCATCTAGAATTGTGATAAAAGGTATCATGGAGCACGGTGATGACAGGGGCCATGGAGTATTGTAATGACAAGGCCATGGAACATTGTGATGACAAGTATCATGGAGCTTTGTGATGACACGAGCATTCATCATTATGATGACAAGAGTTCTGGAGCATTGTGATGACAAGGGCATGGAGCATTGTGATTACAGGGTCATGGAGCATTGTGATGACAACTGTCATGGAACATTGTGATGACAGGGTTCATGGAGCATTGTGATTAAAGGGGCCATGGAGCATTTTGATGACAAGGGCAGGCGAACATTTTGATTACATTGGTAATGGAGCATTGTGATGACATGGGCAGGGAACATTGTGAAGACAGGTGTAATGGAACATTGTGATTACAGGGGACATGGAGCATTTTGATGACATGGGCAGGCAACATTGTGATGACAGGTGTTATGGAGCATTGTGATGACAATTGTCATGGAACGTTGTGCTGACAGGGATCATGAGCATTGTGATGAGACGGTCATTGGAGCATTGTGATGACAGGCGTACTGGAGCCTTCTGAGGAAAGGTGTCATGGGTCATTGTGATTACAGCGATCATGGAACATTGTGATGACAGTGGTCATGGAGCATTGTAATGACAGGGGCCATGGAGCATTGTGATGACAGGGGTCATGGGGCATTGTGATGACAGTGGTCATGGAGCATTGTGATGAAAGGGGTCATGGAGCACTGTGATCACAGGGTCCATGTATAATTGTGATGACAAAGGCCATGGAGCATTGTGATGACAGTTGTCATGGAGCATTGTGTTGAAAGGGGCATGGAGCATTGTGACGACAATGGTCATGGAGCATTGTGATGACTGGTATCATGGAGCATTGTTCTGAAAAAGGTCATGGGGCAGTGTAATGACAAGTATCATGGAGGATGTGTTGAAAGGAGTCATGGAGCATTGTGATTAAATGGATCATGAGGCATTTTGATGACAAGAGTCATGGAACATTGTGATGACAGGGCTAATGGAGCATTGTGATGACAAGGGCTATGGAGCATTGTGATGACTGGGGTCATGGAGCATTGTGATGAAAGGGGTCATGGATCACTACGATGACATGGGTAATGGAGCATTGTGATGATATGAGCATGGATCATTGTGATGACAGGGGCCAGGGAGCATTGAGAATGACAAAGGCAGGGAACATTGTGATGACAGCAGTCATGGATCATTGTGATGATACCTGTCATGGAACATTGTGCTGACAGGGGCTATAGAGCATTGTGATGACAGGTGTCATGTGGCATTGTGATGACAGTGTTCATAGAGCATTGTGATGACAGGGGTCAAGGAGCATTGTGATGAAAGTGGTCATGGAGCACTGTGATGACACGGGAATGGAGCATTATGATGACAAGAGTTCTGGAGCATTGTGATGACAAGGGTATGGAGCATTGTGATTACAGGGGACCAGGAGCATTGTGATTACATGGGCAGTGAATATTGTGATGACAGGGGTCATGGAGCACTGTGATGACTAGTGTCATGGAACATTGTGATGACAGGGATCATGGAGCATTGTGATGAGAGGGGCCTTGGAGCATTATGATGATAGGCGTTATGGGGCATTGTGATGACAGCGGTCTTGGAGCATTGTGACGAAAGTGATCATGGAGCAATGTGATTACAGGAGCCATGGAGCATTGTGAATGCATAGGCCATGGAGCAATGGAATGACAGGGGTCAAGGAGCATTGTGATGTAAGTTGTCATGGAGCATTGTGATGACTATTGTCCATGAACATTGTGATGGCATGGTTCATGAAGCATTGTGATGACAGGTGTCATGTGGAATTGTGATGAGAGCGGTCATATAGTATTGTGATGAAAGGTATCAGGGAGGACTCTGATGACAGGGGCCGTGGAGCACTGTGGTGACAGTGGTCATCTAGAATTGTGATGAAATATACCAGGGAGCATTGTGATGACAGGGGTCATGGATCACCGCAATTATAGAGGCCATGGAGCATTGTGAATACAAAGATCATGGAGCATTGAGATGACAGGTATCACGGATCATTGTGATGACAAGGGTCCTGGAACCTTGTGATGACACGGTTCATGGAGCATTGTGATGACAAGGTTCTTCAAGCATTGTGATGACACGGGCATGGAGCATTATGATGACAAGAGTTCTGGAGCATTGTGATGACAAGGGTATGGAGCACTATGATTACAGGGGACCAGGAGCATTGTGATTACATGGGCAGTGAATATTGTGATGACAGGGGTCATGGAGCACTGTGATGACTAGTGTCATGGAACATTGTGATGACAGGAATCATGGAGCATTGTGATGAGAGGGGCCTTAGAGCATTATGATGATAGGCGTCATGGGGCATTGTGATGACAGCGGTCTTGGAGCATTGTGATGAAAGGGATCATGGAGCAATGTGCTTACAGGAGCCATGGAGCATTGTGAATGCATAGGCCATGGAGCAATGAAATGACAGGGGTCAAGGAGCATTGTGATGTAAGTTGTCATGGAGCATTGTGATGACAAGTGTCCATGAACATTGTGATGACATGGTTCATGGAGCATTGTGATGACAAGTGCCATGGCGAATTGTGATGACAGGTGTCATGGGGCATTGTGATGACAGTGGTCATGTAGAATTGTAATGAAAGGTATCATGGAGGACTCTGACGACAGGGGCCGTGAGGCACTGTGATGACAGTGGTCATCTAGAATTGTGATGAAATATACCAGGGAGCATTGTGATGACAGGGGTCATGGATCACCGCAATTATAGGGGCCATGGAGCATTGTGAATACAAAGATCATGGAGCATTGAGATGACAGGGGTCATGGATCATTGTGATGACAAGGGTCCTGGAACCTTGTGATGACACGGTTCATGGAGCATTGTGATGACAAGGTTCTTCAAGCATTGTGATGACACGGGCATGGAGCATTATGATGACAAGAGTTCTGGAGCATTGTGATGAAAAGGGTATGGAGCACTCTGATTACAGGGGACCAGGAGCATTGTGATTACATGGGCAGTGAATATTGTGATGACAGGGGTTCATGGAGCACTGTGATGACAAGTGTCATGGAACATTGTGATGACAGGGTTCATGGAGCATTGTGATGAGAGGGGCCTTGGAGCATTATGATGATAGGCGTCATGGGGTATTGTGATGAGAGTGGTCATAGAACATTGTGATGAAAGGGATCATGGAGCAATGTGATTACAGGGGCCATGGAGCATTTTGAATGCATAGGCCATGGAGCAGTGTGATGACAGGGGTCATGGAGCATTGTGATGAATGTGGTCATAGTTCATTGTGATGATAAGTGTCCAGGAACATTGTGATGACATGGATCATGGAGCAGTGTGATGACAAGGGCCATGGCGAATTGTGATGACAGGTGTCATGGGGCATTGTGATGACAGTGGTCATCTAGAATTGTGATGAAAGGTAACATGGAGCACTGTGATAACAAGGGCCATGGAGCATTGTGATGAGAAAGGCCATGGAGCATTTTGATGACAAGTGTCATGGAGCATTGTGATGAGACGGACATGGAGCATTATGATGCCAAGAGTTCTGGAGCATTGTGGTGACAAGGGCATGGAGCATTGTGATGACAAGGGCCATGGCCAATTCTGATGACAGGTGTCCTCGGGCATTGTGATGACAGAGGTTATCTAGCATTGTGATGAAAGGTACAATGGATCAATGTGATAACAGGGGCCATGGAGCATTGTGATGATAAAGGCCATGGAGCATTTTAATGAAAAGTGTCATGGAGAATTGTGATGAGACGGGCATGGAGCATTATGATGACAAGAGTTCCGGAGCATTGCGTTGACAAGGGAATGGAGCATTGTGATTACAGGGACCATGGAGGAAAGTGATGACATCTGTCATGGAATATTGGGCTGACAGGGGCCATGGAGCATTGTGATGACAGGTATAATGTGGCATTGTAATGACAGTGGTCATAGAGGATTGTGATGAAATGGATCATGGAGCAATGTGATTACAGGGACCATGTAGCATTGCGAATGCATAGGCTATGGAGCATTGTGATGACAGGAGTCAAGGAGCATTGTGATGTAAGTGGTCATGGATCATTGTGATGACAAGTGTCCTGGACCATTGTGATGACACGGGTCATGGAGCATTGTGATGACTGGTATCATGAAGCGTTGTTCTGAAAAAGGTCATGGGGCAGTGTAATGACAAGTATCATGGAGGATGTGATGAAAGGAGTCATGGAGCATTGTGATTAAATGGATCATGAGGCATTTTGATGACAAGAGTCATGGAACATTGTGATGACAGGGCTAATGGAGCATTGTGATGACAAGGGCTATGGAGCATTGTGATGACTGGGGTCATGGAGCATTGTGATGAAGGGGGTCATGGATCACATCGATGACATGGGTAATGGAGCATTGTGATGATATGAGCATGGAGCATTGTGAGGACAGGGGCGAGGGAGCATTGAGATGATAAGGGCAGGGAACATTGTGATGACAGCAGTCATGGATCATTGTGATGATACCTGTCATGGAACATTGTGCTGACACGGGCTATAGAGCATTGTGATGACAGGTGTCATGTGGCATTGTGATGACAGTGGTCGTAGAGCATTGTGATGACAGGGGTCAAGGAGCATTGTGATGAAAGTGGTCATGGAGCACTGTGATGACACGGGCATGGAGAATTATGATGACAAGAGTTCTGGAGCATTGTGATGACAAGGGTATGGAGCATTGTGATTACAGGGGACCAGGAGCATTGTCATTACATGGGCAGTGAATATTGTGATGACAGGGGTCATGGAGCACTGTGATGACTAGTGTCATGGAACATTGGGAGGAGAGGGATCATGGAGCATTGTGATAAGAGTGGCCTTGGAGCATTATGATGATAGGCATCATGGGGCATTGTGATGACAGCAGTCTTGGAGCATTGTGATGAAAGGGATCATGGAGCAATGTGATTACAGGAGCCATGGAGCATTGTGAATGCATAGGCCATGGAGCAATGAAATGACAGGGGTCAAGGAGCATTGTGATGTAAGTTGTCATGGTGCATTGTGATGACAAGTGTCCATGAACATTGTGATGACATGGATCATGGATCATTGTGATGACAAGGGCCATGGCGAATTGTGATGACAGGTGTCATGGGGCATTGTGATGACAGTGGTCATCGAGAATTGTGAGGAAAGGTAACATGGAGCACTGTGATAACAGGGGCCATGGAGCATTGTGATGACAAAGGCCATGGAGCATTTTGATGACAAGTGTCATGGAGCATTGTGATGAGACGGGCATGGAGCATTATGATGCCAAGCGTTCTGGAGCATTGTGGTGACAAGGGCATGGAGCATAGTGATGACAAGAGTTCTGGAGCATTTTGATGAAAAGGGTATGGAGCACTGTGATTACAGGGGACCAGCAGCATTGTGATTACATGGGCAGTGAATATTGTGAAGACAGGCGTTCATGGAGCACTGTGATGACAAGTGTCATTGAACATTGTGATGACAGGGTTCATGGAGCATTGTGATGAGAGGGGCCTTGGAGAATTATGATGATAGGCGTCATGGGATATTGTGATGAGAGTGGTCATAGAACATTGTGATGAAAGGGATCATGGAGCAATGTGCTTACAGGAGCCATGGAGCATTGTGAATGCATAGGCCATGGAGCAATGAAATGACAGGGGTCAAGGAGCATTGTGATGTAAGTTGTCATGGAGCATTGTGATGACAAGTGTCCATGAACATTGTGATGACATGGTTCATGGAGCATTGTGATGACAAGTGCCATGGCGAATTGTGATGACAGGTGTCATGGGGCATTGTGATGACAGTGGTCATGTAGTATTGTAATGAAAGGTATCATGGAGGACTCTGACGACAGTGGCCGTGAGGCACTGTGATGACAGTGGTCATCTAGAATTGTGATGAAATATACCAGGGAGCATTGTGATGACAGGGGTCATGGATCACCGCAATTATAGGGGCCATGGAGCATTGTGAATACAAAGATCATGGAGCATTGAGATGACAGGGGTCATGGATCATTGTGATGACAAGGGTCCTGGAACCTTGTGATGACACGGTTCATGGAGCATTGTGATGACAAGGTTCTTCAAGCATTGTGATGACACGGGCATGGAGCATTATGATGACAAGAGTTCTGGAGCATTGTGATGAAAAGGGTATGGAGCACTGTGATTACAGGGGACCAGGAGCATTGTGATTACATGGGCAGTGAATATTGTGATGACAGGGGTTCATGGAGCACTGTGATGACAAGTGTCATGGAACATTGTGATGACAGGGTTCATGGAGCATTGTGATGAGACGGGCCTTGGAGCATTATGATGATAGGCCTCATGGGGTATTGTGATGAGAGTGGTCATAGAACATTGTGATGAAAGGGATCATGGAGCAATGTGATTACAGGGGCCATGGAGCATTTTGAATGCATAGGCCATGGAGCAGTGTGATGACAGGGTTCATGGAGCATTGTGATGAATGTGGTCATAGTTCATTGTGATGATAAGTGTCCAGGAACATTGTGATGACATGGATCATGGAGCAGTGTGATGACAAGGGCCATGGCGAATTGTGATGACAGGTGTCATGGGGCATTGTGATGACAGTGGTCATCTAGAATTGTGATGAAAGGTAACATGGAGCACTGTGATAACAGGGGCCATGGAGCATTGTGATGACAAAGGCCATGGAGCATTTTGATGACAAGTGTCATGGAGCATTGTGATGAGACGGACATGGAGCATTATGATGCCAAGAGTTCTGGAGCATTGTGGTGACAAGGGCATGGAGCATTGTGATGACAAGGGCCATGGCCAATTCTGATGACAGGTGTCATCGGGCATTGTGATGACAGAGGTTATCTAGCATTGTGATGAAAGGTACAATGGATCAATGTGATAACAGGGGCCATGGAGCATTGTGATGATAAAGACCATGGAGCATTTTAATGAAAAGTGTCATGGAGAATTGTGATGAGACGGGCATGGAGCATTATGATGACAAGAGTTCGGGAGCATTGCGTTGACAAGGGAATGGAGCATTGTGATTACAGGGACCATGGAGGATAGTGATGACATCTGTCATGGAATATTGGGCTGACAGGGGCCATGGAGCATTGTGATGACAGGTATAATGTGGCATTGTAATGACAGTGGTCATAGAGCATTGTGATGAAATGGATCATGGAGCAATGTGATTACAGGGACCATGTAGCATTGCGAATGCATAGGCTATGGAGCATTGTGATGACAGGAGTCAAGGAGCATTGTGATGTAAGTGGTCATGTATCATTGTGATGACAAGTGTCCTGGACCATTGTGATGACACGGGTCATGGAGCATTGTGATGGCAAGGGCCATGGCGAATTGTGATGACATGTGTCTTGGGGCATTGTGATGACAGTGGTCATCTAGAATTGTGATAAAAGGTATCATGGAGCACGGTGATGAGAGGGGCCATGGAGTATTGTAATGACAAGGCCATGGAACATTGTGATGACAAGTATCATGGAGCTTTGTGATGACACGAGCATTCATCATTATGATGACAAGAGTTCTGGAGCATTGTGATGACAAGGGCATGGAGCATTGTGATTACAGGGTCATGGAGCATTGTGATGACAACTGTCATGGAACATTGGGATGACAGGGTTCATGGAGCATTGTGATTAAAGGGGCCATGGAGCATTTTGATGACAAGGGCAGGCGAACATTTTGATTACATTGGTAATGGAGCATTGTGATGACAAGGGCAGGGAACATTGTGAAGACAGGTGTAATGGAACATTGTGATTACAGGGGACATGGAGCATTTTGATGACATGGGCAGGCAACATTGTGATGACAGGTGTCATGGAGCATTGTGATGACAATTGTCATGGAACGTTGTGCTGACAGGGATCATGGAGCATTGTGATGAGACGGTCATTGGAGCATTGTGATGACAGGCGTACTGGAGCCTTCTGAGGAAAGGTGTCATGGGTCATTGTGATTACAGCGATCATGGAACATTGTGATGACAGTGGTCATGGAGCATTGTAATGAGAGGGGCCATGGAGCATTGTGATGACAGGGGTCATGGGGCATTGTGATGACAGTGGTCATGGAGCATTGTGATGAAAGGGGTCATGGAGCACTGTGATCACAGGGGCCATGTATAATTGTGATGACAAAGGCCATGGAGCATTGTGATGACAGTTGTCATGGAGCATTGTGTTGAAAGGGGCATGGAGCATTGTGACGACAATGGTCATGGAGCATTGTGATGACTGGTATCATGGAGCATTGTTCTGAAAAAGGTCATGGGGCAGTGTAATGACAAGTATCATGGAGGATGTGTTGAAAGGAGTCATGGAGCATTGTGATTAAATGGATCATGAGGCATTTTGATGACAAGAGTCATGGAACATTGTGATGACAGGGCTAATGGAGCATTGTGATGACAAGGGCTATGGAGCCTTGTGATGACTGGGGTCATGGAGCATTGTGATGAAAGGGGTCATGGATCACTACGATGACATGGGTAATGGAGCATTTTGATGATATGAGCATGGATCATTGTGATGACAGGGGCCAGGGAGCATTGAGAATGACAAGGACAGGGAACATTGTGATGACAGCAGTCATGGATCATTGTGATGATACCTGTCATGGAACATTGTGCTGACAGGGGCTATAGAGCATTGTGATGACAGGTGTCATGTGGCATTGTGATGACAGTGGTCATAGAGCATTGTGAAGACAGGGGTCAAGGAGCATTGTGATGAAAGTGGTCATGGAGCACTGTGATGACACGGGAATGGAGCATTATGATGACAAGAGTTCTGGAGCATTGTGATGACAAGGGTATGGAGCATTGTGATTACAGGGGACCAGGAGCATTGTGATTACATGGGCAGTGAATATTGTGATGACAGGGGTCATGGAGCACTGTGATGACTAGTGTCATGGAACATTGTGATGACAGGGATCATGGAGCATTGTGATGAGAGGGGCCTTGGAGCATTATGATGATAGGCGTTATGGGGCATTGTGATGACAGCGGTCTTGGAGCATTGTGATGAAAGGGATCATGGAGCAATGTGATTACAGGAGCCATGGAGCATTGTGAATGCATAGGCCATGGAGCAATGGAATGACAGGGGTCAAGGAGCATTGTGATGTAAGTTGTCATGGAGCATTATGATGACTATTGTCCATGAACATTGTGATGACATGGTTCATGGAGCATTGTGATGTCAGGTGTCATGTGGAATTGTGATGAGAGCGGTCATATAGAATTGTGATGAAAGGTATCAGGGAGGACTCTGATGACAGGGGCCGTGGAGCACTGTGATGACAGTGGTCATCTAGAATTGTGATGAAATATACCAGGGAGCATTGTGATGACAGGGGTCATGGATCACCGCAATTATAGAGGCCATGGAGCCTTGTGAATACAAAGATCATGGAGCATTGAGATGACAGGTGTCACGGATCATTGTGATGACAAGGGTCCTGGAACCTTGTGATGACACGGTTCATGGAGCATTGTGATGACAAGGTTCTTCAAGCATTGTGATGACACGGGCATGGAGCATTATGATGAGAAGAGTTCTGGAGCATTGTGATGAAAAGGGTATGGAGCACTATGATTACAGGGGACCAGGAGCATTGTGATTACATGGGCAGTGAATATTGTGATGACAGGGGTTCATGGGGCACTGTGATGACAAGTGTCATGGAACATTGTGATGACAGGTTTCATGGAGCATTGTGATGAGACGGGCCTTGGAGCATTATGATGATAGGCGTCATGGGGTATTGTGATGAGAGTGGTCATAGAACATTGTGATGAAAGGGATCATGGAGCAATGTGATTACAGGGGCCATGGAGCATTTTGAATGCATAGGCCATGGAGCAGTGTGATGACAGGGGTCATGGAGCATTGTGATGAATGTGGTCATAGTTCATTGTGATGATAAGTGTCCGGGAACATTGTGATGACATGGATCATGGAGCATTGTGATGACAAGGGCCATGGCCAATTCTGATGACAGGTGTCATCGGGCATTGTGATGACAGAGGTTATCTAGCATTGTGATGAAAGGTACAATGGATCAATGTGATAACAGGGGCCATGGAGCATTGTGATGATAAAGACCATGGAGCATTTTAATGAAAAGTGTCATGGAGAATTGTGATGAGACGGGCATGGAGCATTATGATGACAAGAGTTCGGGAGCATTGCGTTGACAAGGGAATGGAGCATTGTGATTACAGGGACCATGGAGGATAGTGATGATATCTGTCATGGAATATTGGGCTGACATGGGCCATGGAGCATTGTGATGACAGGTATAATGTGGCATTGTAATGACAGTGGTCATAGAGCATTGTGATGAAATGGATCATGGAGCAATGTGATTACAGGGACCATGTAGCATTGCGAATGCATAGGCTATGGAGCATTGTGATGACAGGAGTCAAGGAGCATTGTGATGTAAGTGGTCATGGATCATTGTGATGACAAGTGTCCTGGACCATTGTGATGACACGGGTCATGGAGCATTGTGATGGCAAGGGCCATGGCGAATTGTGATGACATGTGTCTTGGGGCATTGTGATGACAGTGGTCATCTAGAACTGTGATAAAAGGTATCATGGAGCACTGTGCTGACAGGGGCCATGGAGTATTGTAATGACAAGGCCATGGAACATTGTGATGACAAGTATCATGGAGCTTTGTGATGACACGAGCATTCATCATTATGATGACAAGAGTTCTGGAGCATTGTGATGACAAGGGCATGGAGCAATGTGATTACAGGGTCATGGAGCATTGTGAGGACAACTGTCATGGAATATTGTGATGACAGGGTTCATGGAGCATTGTGATGAGAGGGCCCTTGGAGCATTATGATGATAGGCGTCATGGGATATTGTGATGAGAGTGGTCATAGAACATTGTGATGAAAGGGATCATGGAGCAATGTGCTTACAGGAGCCATTGAGCATTGTGAATGCATAGGCCATGGAGCAATGAAATGACAGGGGTCAAGGAGCATTGTGATGTAAGTTGTCATGGAGCATTGTGATGACAAGTGTCCATGAACATTGTGATGACATGGTTCATGGAGCATTGTGATGACAAGTGCCATGGCGAATTGTGATGACAGGTGTCATGGGGCATTGTGATGACAGTGGTCATGTAGAATTGTAATGAAAGGTATCATGGAGGACTCTGACGACAGGGGCCGTGAGGCACTGTGATGACAGTGGTCATCTAGAATTGTGATGAAGTATACCAGGGAGCATTGTGATGACAGGGGTCATGGATCACCGCAATTATAGGGGCCATGGAGCATTGTGAATACAAAGATCATGGAGCATTGAGATGACAGGAGTCATGGATCATTGTGATGACAAGGGTCCTGGAACCTTGTTATGACACGGTTCATGGAGCATTGTGATGACAAAGTTCTTCAAGCATTGTGATGACACGGGCATGGAGCATTATGATGACAAGAGTTCTGGAGCATTGTGATGAAAAGGGTATGGAGCACTGTGATTACAGGGGACCAGGAGCATTGTGATTACATGGGCAGTGAATATTGTGATGACAGGGGTTCATGGAGCACTGTGATGACAAGTGTCATGGAACATTGTGATGACAGGGTTCATGGAGCATTGTGATGAGACGGGCCTTGGAGCATTATGATGATAGGCGTCATGGGGTATTGTGATGAGAGTGGTCATAGAACATTGTGATGAAAGGGATCATGGAGCAATGTGATTACAGGGGCCATGGAGCATTTTGAATGCATAGGCCATGGAGCAGTGTGATGACAGGGGTCATGGAGCATTGTGATGAATGTGGTCATAGTTCATTGTGATGATAAGTGTCTAGGAACATTGTGATGACATGGATCATGGAGCATTGTGATGACAAGGGCCATGGCGAATTGTGATGACAGGTGTCATGGGGCCTTGTGATGACAGTGGTCATCTAGAATTGTGATGAAAGGTAACATGGAGCACTGTGATAACAGGGGCCATGGAGCATTGTGATGACAAAGGACATGGAGCATTTTGATGACAAGTGTCATGGAGCATTGTGATGAGACGGGCATGGAGCATTATGATGCCCAGAGTTCTGGAGCATTGTGGTGACAAGGGCATGGAGCATTGTGATGACAAGGGCCATGGCCAATTCTGATGACAGGTGTCCTCGGGCATTGTGATGACAGAGGTTATCTAGCATTGTGATGAAAGGTACCATGGATCACTGTGATAACAGGGGCCATGGAGCATTGTGATGATAAAGGCCATGGAGCATTTTAATGAAAAGTGTCATGGAGAATTGTGATGAGACGGGCATGGAGCATTATGATGACAAGAGTTCTGGAGCATTGCGTTGACAAGGGAATGGAGCATTGTGATTACAGTGACCATGGAGGAGAGTGATGACATCTGTCATGGAACATTGTGCTGACAGGGGACATGGAGCATTGTGATGACAGGTATAATGTGGCATTGTAATGACAGTGGTCATAGAGCATTGTGATGAAATGGATCATGGAGCAATGTGATTACAGGGACCATGTAGCATTGCGAATGCATAGGCTATGGAGCATTGTGATGACAGGAGTCAAGGAGCATTGTGATGTAAGTGGTCATGGATCATTGTGATGACAAGTGTCCTGGACCATTGTGATGACACGGGTCATGGAGCATTGTGATGGCAAGGGCCATGGCGAATTGTGATGACATGTGTCTTGGGGCATTGTGATGACAGTGGTCATCTAGAATTGTGATAAAAGGTATCATGGAGCACTGTGCTGACAGGGGCCATGGAGTATTGTAATGACAAGGCCATGGAACATTGTGATGACAAGTATCAAGGAGCTTTGTGATGACACGAGCATTCATCATTATGATGACAAGAGTTCTGGAGCATTGTGATGACAAGGGCATGGAGCATTGTGAATACAGGGTCATGGAGCATTGTGATGACAACTGTCATGGAACATTGTGATGACAGGGTTCATGGAGCATTGTGATTAAAGGGGCCATGGAGCATTTTGATGACAAGGGCAGGCGAACATTTTGATTACATTGGTAATGGAGCATTGTGATGACATGGGCAGGGAACATTGTGAAGACAGGTGTAATGGAACATTGTGATTACAGGGGACATGGAGCATTTTGATGACATGGGCAGGCAACATTGTGATGACAGGTGTCATGGAGCATTGTGATGACAATTGTCATGGAACGTTGTGCTGACAGGGATC
The DNA here is from genome assembly GCF_965194805.1 of Balaenoptera borealis. Taxonomy (NCBI): domain Eukaryota; kingdom Metazoa; phylum Chordata; class Mammalia; order Artiodactyla; family Balaenopteridae; genus Balaenoptera; species Balaenoptera borealis. The sequence goes on along the minus strand of NW_028122698.1, from coordinate 77,438 downwards.
ATGCAGCATTGTGATGAGACGGTCATTGGAGCATTGTGATGACAGGCGTACTGGAGCCTTCTGAGGAAAGGTGTCATGGGTCATTGTGATTACAGCGATCATGGAACATTGTGATGACAGTGGTCATGGAGCATTGTAAGGACAGGGGCCATGGAGCATTGTGATGACAGGGGTCATGGGGCATTGTGATGACAGTGGTCATGGAGCATTGTGATGAAAGGGGTCATGGAGCACTGTGATCACAGGGGCCATGTATAATTGTGATGACAAAGGCCATGGAGCATTGTGATGACAGTTGTCATGGAGCATTGTGTTGAAAGGGGCATGGAGCATTGTGACGACAATGGTCATGGAGCATTGTGATGACTGGTATCATGGAGCATTGTTCTGAAAAAGGTCATGGGGCAGTGTAATGACAAGTATCATGGAGGATGTGTTGAAAGGAGTCATGGAGCATTGTGATTAAATGGATCATGAGGCATTTTGATGACAAGAGTCATGGAACATTGTGATGACAGGGCTAATGGAGCATTGTGATGACAAGGGCTATGGAGCATTGTGATGACTGGGGTCATGGAGCATTGTGATGAAAGGGGTCATGGATCACTACGATGACATGGGTAATGGAGCATTGTGATGATATGAGCATGGATCATTGTGATGACAGGGGCCAGGGAGCATTGAGAATGACAAGGGCAGGGAACATTGTGATGACAGCAGTCATGGATCATTGTGATGATACCTGTCATGGAACATTGTGCTGACAGGGGCTATAGAGCATTGTGATGACAGGTGTCATGTGGCATTCTGATGACAGTGGTCATAGAGCATTGTGATGACAGGGGTCAAGGAGCATTGTGATGAAAGTGGTCATGGAGCACTGTGATGACACGGGAATGGAGCATTATGATGACAAGAGTTCTGGAGCATTGTGATGACAAGGGTATGGAGCATTGTGATTACAGGGGACCAGGAGCATTGTGATTACATGGGCAGTGAATATTGTGATGACAGGAGTCATGGCGCACTGTGATGACTAGTGTCATGGAACATTGTGATGACAGGGATCATGGAGCATTGTGATGAGAGGGGCCTTGGAGCATTATGATGATAGGCGTTATGGGGCATTGTGATGACAGCGGTCTTGGAGCATTGTGATGAAAGGGATCATGGAGCAATGTGATTACAGGAGCCATGGAGCATTGTGAATGCATAGGCCATGGAGCAATGGAATGACAGGGGTCAAGGAGCATTGTGATGTAAGTTGTCATGGAGCATTGTGATGACTATTGTCCATGAACATTGTGATGACATGGTTCATGGAGCATTGTGATGACAGGCGTCATGTGGAATTGTGATGAGAGCGGTCATATAGAATTGTGATGAAAGGTATCAGGGAGGACTCTGCTGACAGGGGCCGTGGAGCACTGTGATGACAGTGGTCATCTAGAATTGTGATGAAATATACCAGGGAGCATTGTGATGACAGGGGTCATGGATCACCACAATTATAGAGGCCATGGAGCACTGTGAATACAAAGATCATGGAGCATTGAGATGACAGGGGTCACGGATCATTGTGATGACAAGGGTCCTGGAACCTTGTGATGACACGGTTCATGGAGCATTGTGATGACAAGTTTCTTCAAGCATTGTGATGACACGGGCATGGAGCATTATGATGACAAGAGTTCTGGAGCATTGTGATGACAAGGGTATGGAGCACTATGATTACAGGGGACCAGGAGCATTGTGATTACATGGGCAGTGAATATTGTGATGACAGGGGTCATGGAGCACTGTGATGACTAGTGTCATGGAACATTGTGATGACAGGAATCATGGAGCATTGTGATGAGAGGGGCCTTAGAGCATTATGATGATAGGCGTCATGGGGCATTGTGATGACAGCGGTCTTGGAGCATTGTGATGAAAGGGATCATGGAGCAATGTGCTTACAGGAGCCATGGAGCATTGTGAATGCATAGGCCATGGAGCAATGAAATGACAGGGGTCAAGGAGCATTGTGATGTAAGTTCTCATGGAGCATTGTGATGACAAGTGTCCATGAACATTGTGATGACATGGTTCATGGAGCATTGTGATGACAAGTGCCATGGCGAATTGTGATGACAGGTTTCATGGGGCATTGTGATGACAGTGGTCATGTAGAATTGTAATGAAAGGTATCATGGAGGACTCTGACGACAGGGGCCGTGAGGCACTGTGATGACAGTGGTCATCTAGAATTGTGATGAAATATACCAGGGAGCATTGTGATGACAGGGGTCATGGATCACCGCAATTATAGGGGCCATGGAGCATTGTGAATACAAAGATCATGGAGCATTGAGATGACAGGGGTCATGGATCATTGTGATGACAAGGGTCCTGGAACCTTGTGATGACACGGTTCATGGAGCATTGTGATGACAAGGTTCTTCAAGCATTGTGATGACACGGGCATGGAGCATTATGATGACAAGAGTTCTGGAGCATTGTGATGAAAAGGGTATGGAGCACTGTGATTACAGGGGACCAGGAGCATTGTGATTACCTGGGCAGTGAATATTGTGATGACAGGGGTTCATGGAGCACTGTGCTGACAAGTGTCATGGAACATTGTGATGACAGGGTTCAAGGAGCATTGTGATGAGACGGGCCTTGGAGCATTATGATGATAGGCGTCATGGGGTATTGTGATGAGAGTGGTCATAGAACATTGTGATGAAAGGGATCATGGAGCAATGTGATTACAGGGGCCATGGAGCATTTTGAATGCATAGGCCATGGAGCAGTGTGATGACAGGGTTCATGGAGCATTGTGATGAATGTGGTCATAGTTCATTGTGATGATAAGTGTCCAGGAACATTGTGATGACATGGATCATGGAGCATTGTGATGACAAGGGCCATGGCAAATTGTGATGACAGGTGTCATGGGGCATTGTGATGACAGTGGTCATCTAGAATTGTGATGAAAGGTAACATGGAGCACTGTGATAACAGGGGCCATGGAGCATTGTGATGACAAAGGCCATGGAGCATTTTGATGACAAGTGTCATGGAGCATTGTGATGAGACGGGCATGGAGCATTATGATGCCAAGAGTTCTGGAGCATTGTGGTGACAAGGGCATGGAGCATTGTGATGACAAGGGCCATGGCCATTTCTGATGACAGGTGTCATCGGGCATTGTGATGACAGAGGTTATCTAGCATTGTGATGAAAGGTACAATGGATCAATGTGATAACAGGGGCCATGGAGCATTGTGATGATAAAGACCATGGAGCATTTTAATGAAAAGTGTCATGGAGAATTGTGATGAGACGGGCATGGAGCATTATGATGACAAGAGTTCTGGAGCATTGCGTTGACAAGGGAATGGAGCATTGTGATTACAGGGACCAGGGAGGATAGTGATGACATCTGTCATGGAACATTGGGCTGACAGGGGCCATGGAGCATTGTGATGACAGGTATAATGTGGCATTGTAATGACAGTGGTCATAGAGCATTGTGATGAAATGGATCATGGAGCAATGTGATTACAGGGACCATGTAGCATTGCGAATGCATAGGCTATGGAGCATTGTGATGACAGGAGACAAGGAGCATTGTGATGTAAGTGGTCATGGATCATTGTGATGACAAGTGTCCTGGACCATTGTGATGACACGGGTCATGGAGCATTGTGATGGCAAGGGCCATGGCGAATTGTGATGACATGTGTCTTGGGGCATTGTGATGACAGTGGTCATCTAGAATTGTGATAAAAGGTATCATGGAGCACGGTGATGACAGGGGCCATGGAGTATTGTAATGACAAGGCCATGGAACATTGTGATGACAAGTATCATGGAGCTTTGTGATGACACGAGCATTCATCATTATGATGACAAGAGTTCTGGAGCATTGTGATGACAAGGGCATGGAGCATTGTGATTACAGGGTCATGGAGCATTGTGATGACAACTGTCATGGAACATTGTGATGACAGGGTTCATGGAGCATTGTGATTAAAGGGGCCATGGAGCATTTTGATGACAAGGGCAGGCGAACATTTTGATTACATTGGTAATGGAGCATTGTGATGACATGGGCAGGGAACATTGTGAAGACAGGTGTAATGGAACATTGTGATTACAGGGGACATGGAGCATTTTGATGACATGGGCAGGCAACATTGTGATGACAGGTGTCATGGAGCATTGTGATGACAATTGTCATGGAACGTTGTGCTGACAGGGATCATGGAGCATTGTGATGAGACGGTCATTGGAGCATTGTGATGACAGGCGTACTGGAGCCTTCTGAGGAAAGGTGTCATGGGTCATTGTGATTACAGCGCTCATGGAACATTGTGATGACAGTGGTCATGGAGCATTGTAATGACAGGGGCCATGGAGCATTGTGATGACAGGGGTCATGGGGCATTGTGATGACAGTGGTCATGGAGCATTGTGATGAAAGGGGTCATGGAGCACTGTGATCACAGGGGCCATGTATAATTGTGATGACAAAGGCCATGGAGCATTGTGATGACAGTTGTCATGGAGCATTGTGTTGAACGGGGCATGGAGCATTGTGACGACAATGGTCATGGAGCATTGTGATGACTGGTATCATGGAGCATTGTTCTGAAAAAGGTCATGGGGCAGTGTAATGACAAGTATCATGGAGGATGTGTTGAAAGGAGTCATGGAGCATTGTGATTAAATGGATCATGAGGCATTTTGATGACAAGAGTCATGGAACATTGTGATGACAGGGCTAATGGAGCATTGTGCTGACAGGGGCTATAGAGCATTGTGATGACAGGTGTCATGTGGCATTGTGATGACAGTGGTCATAGAGCATTGTGATGACAGGGGTCAAGGAGCATTGTGATGAAAGTGGTCATGGAGCACTGTGATGACACGGGAATGGAGCATTATGATGACAAGAGTTCTGGAGCATTGTGATGACAAGGGTATGGAGCATTGTGATTACAGGGGACCAGGAGCATTGTGATTACATGGGCAGTGAATATTGTGATGACAGGAGTCATGGCGCACTGTGATGACTAGTGTCATGGAACATTGTGATGACAGGGATCATGGAGCATTGTGATGAGAGGGGCCTTGGAGCATTATGATGATAGGCGTTATGGGGCATTGTGATGACAGCGGTCTTGGAGCATTGTGATGAAAGGGAACATGGAGCAATGTGATTACAGGAGCCATGGAGCATTGTGAATGCATAGGCCATGGAGCAATGGAATGACAGGGGTCAAGGAGCATTGTGATGTAAGTTGTCATGGAGCATTGTGATGACAATTGTCCATGAACATTGTGATGTCATGGTTCATGGAGCATTGTGATGACAGGTGTCATGTGGAATTGTGATGAGAGCGGTCATATAGAATTGTGATGAAAGGTATCAGGGAGGACTCTGATGACAGGGGCCGTGGAGCACTGTGATGACAGTGGTCATCTAGAATTGTGATGAAATATACCAGGGAGCATTGTGATGACAGGGGTCATGGATCACTGCAATTATAGAGGCCATGGAGCATTGTGAATACAAAGATCATGGAGCATTGAGATGACAGGGGTCACGGATCATTGTGATGACAAGGGTCCTGGAACCTTGTGATGACACGGTTCATGGAGCATTGTGATGACAAGGTTCTTCAAGCATTGTGATGACACGGGCATGGAGCATTATGATGACAAGAGTTCTGGAGCATTGTGATGACAAGGGTATGGAGCACTATGATTACAGGGGACCAGGAGCATTGTGATTACATGGGCAGTGAATATTGTGATGACAGGAGTCATGGAGCACTGTGATGACTAGTGTCATGGAACACTGTGATGACAGGAATCATGGAGCATTGTGATGAGAGGGGCCTTAGAGCATTATGATGATAGGCGTCATGGGGCATTGTGATGAGAGCGGTCTTGGAGCATTGTGATGAAAGGGATCATGGAGCAATGTGCTTACAGGAGCCATGGAGCATTGTGAATGCATAGGCCATGGAGCAATGAAATGACAGGGGTCAAGGAGCATTGTGATGTAAGTTGTCATGGAGCATTGTGATGACAAGTGTCCATGAACATTGTGATGACATGTTTCATGGAGCATTGTGATGACAAGTGCCATGGCGAATTGTGATGACAGGTGTCATGGGGCATTGTGATGACAGTGGTCATGTAGAATTGTAATGAAAGGTATCATGGAGGATTCTGACGACAGGGGCCGTGAGGCACTGTGATGACAGTGGTCATCTAGAATTGTGATGAAATATACCAGGGAGCATTGTGATGACAGGGGTCATGGATCACCGCAATTATAGGGGCCATGGAGCATTGTGAATACAAAGATCATGGAGCATTGAGATGACAGGGGTCATGGATCATTGTGATGACAAGGGTCCTGGAACCTTGTGATGACACGGTTCATGGAGCATTGTGATGACAAGGTTCTTCAAGCATTGTGATGACACGGGCATGGAGCATTATGATGACAAGAGTTCTGGAGCATTGTGATGAAAAGGGTATGGAACACTGTGATTACAGGGGACCAGGAGCATTGTGATTACATGGGCAGTGAATATTGTGATGACAGGGGTTCATGGAGCACTGTGCTGACAAGTGTCATGGAACATTGTGATGACAGGGTTCATGGAGCATTGTGATGAGACGGGCCTTGGAGCATTATGATGATAGGCGTCATGGGGTATTGTGATGAGAGTGGTCATAGAACATTGTGATGAATGGGATCATGGAGCAATGTGATTACAGGGGCCATGGAGCATTTTGAATGCATAGGCCATGGAGCAGTGTGATGACAGGGGTCATGGAGCATTGTGATGAATGTGGTCATAGTTCATTGTGATGATAAGTGTCCAGGAACATTGTGATGACAGGGATCATGGAGCATTGTGATGACAAGGGCCATGGCGAATTGTGATGACAGGTGTCATGGGGCCTTGTGATGACAGTGGTCATCTAGAATTGTGATCAAAGGTAACATGGAGCACTATGATAACAGGGGCCATGGAGCATTGTGATGACAAAGGCCATGGAGCATTTTGATGACAAGTGTCATGGAGCATTGTGATGAGACGGGCATGGAGCATTATGATGCCCAGAGTTCTGGAGCATTGTGGTGACAAGGGCATGGAGCATTGTGATGACAAGGGCCATGGCCAATTCTGATGACAGGTGCCCTCGGGCACTGTGATGACAGAGGTTATCTAGCATTGTGATGAAAGGTACCATGGATCACTGTGATAACAGGGGCCATGGAGCATTGTGATGATAAAGGCCATGGAGCATTTTAATGAAAAGTGTCATGGAGAATTGTGATGAGACGGCCATGGAGCATTATGATGACAAGAGTTCTGGAGCATTGCGTTGACAAGGGAATGGAGCATTGTGATTACAGGGACCATGGAGGAGAGTGATGACATCTGTCATGGAACATTGTGCTGACAGGGGCCATGGAGCATTGTGATGACAGGTATAATGTGGCATTGTAATGACAGTGGTCATAGAGCATTGTGATGAAATGGATCATGGAGCAATGGGATTACAGGGACCATGTAGCATTGCGAATGCATAGGCTATGGAGCATTGTGATGACAGGAGTCAAGGAGCATTGTGATGTAAGTGGTCATGGATCATTGTGATGACAAGTGTCCTGGACCATTGTGATGACACGGGTCATGGAGCATTGTGATGGCAAGGGCCATGGCGAATTGTGATGACATGTGTCTTGGGGCATTGTGATGACAGTGGTCATCTAGAATTGTGATAAAAGGTATCATGGAGCACGGTGATGACAGGGGCCATGGAGTATTGTAATGACAAGGCCATGGAACATTGTGATGACAAGTATCATGGAGCTTTGTGATGACACGAGCATTCATCATTATGATGACAAGAGTTCTGGAGCATTGTGATGACAAGGGCATGGAGCATTGTGATTACAGGGTCATGGAGCATTGTGATGACAACTGTCATGGAACATTGTGATGACAGGGTTCATGGAGCATTGTGATTAAAGGGGCCATGGAGCATTTTGATGACAAGGGCAGGCGAACATTTTGATTACCTTGGTAATGGAGCATTGTGATGACATGGGCAGGGAACATTGTGAAGACAGGTGTAATGGAACATTGTGATTACAGGGGACATGGAGCATTTTGATGACATGGGCAGGCAACATTGTGATGACAGGTGTCATGGAGCATTGTGATGACAATTGTCATGGAACGTTGTGCTGACAGGGATCATGGAGCATTGTGATGAGACGGTCATTGGAGCATTGTGATGACAGGCGTACTGGAGCCTTCTGAGGAAAGGTGTCATGGGTCATTGTGATTACAGCGATCATGGAACATTGTGATGACAGTGGTCATGGAGCATTGTAATGAGAGGGGCCATGGAGCATTGTGATGACAGGGGTCATGGGGCATTGTGATGACAGTGGTCATGGAGCATTGTGATGAAAGGGGTCATGGAGCACTGTGATCACAGGGGCCATGTATAATTGTGATGACAAAGGCCATGGAGCATTGTGATGACAGTTGTCATGGAGCATTGTGTTGAAAGGGGCATGGAGCATTGTGACGACAATGGTCATGGAGCATTGTGATGACTGGTATCATGGAGCATTGTTCTGAAAAAGGTCATGGGGCAGTGTAATGACAAGTATCATGGAGGATGTGTTGAAAGGAGTCATGGAGCATTGTGATTAAATGGATCATGAGGCATTTTGATGACAAGAGTCATGGAACATTGTGATGACAGGGCTAATGAAGCATTGTGATGACAAGGGCTATGGAGCATTGTGATGACTGGGGTCATGGAGCATTGTGATGAAAGGGGTCATGGATCACTACGATGACATGGGTAATGGAGCATTGTGATGATATGAGCATGGATCATTGTGATGACAGGGGCCAGGGAGCATTGAGAATGACAAGGGCAGGGAACATTGTGATGACAGCAGTCATGGATCATTGTGATGATACCTGTCATGGAACATTGTGCTGACAGGGGCTATAGAGCATTGTGATGACAGGTGTCATGTGGCATTGTGATGACAGTGGTCATAGAGCATTGTGATGACAGGGGCCAAGGAGCATTGTGATGAAAGTGGTCATGGAGCACTGTGATGACACGGGAATGGAGCATTATGATGACAAGAGTTCTGGAGCATTGTGATGACAATGGTATGGAGCATTGTGATTACAGGGGACCAGGAGCATTGTGATTACATGGGCAGTGAATATTGTGATGACAGGGGTCATGGAGCACTGTGATGACTAGTGTCATGGAACATTGTGATGACAGGGATCATGGAGCATTGTGATGAGAGGGGCCTTGGAGCATTATGATGATAGGCGTCATGGGGCATTGTGATGACAGCGGTCTTGGAGCATTGTGATGAAAGGGATCATGGAGCAATGTGATTACAGGAGCCATGGAGCATTGTGAATGCATAGGCCATGGAGCAATGGAATGACAGGGGTCAAGGAGCATTGTGATGTAAGTTGTCATGGAGCATTGTGATGACTATTGTCCATGAACATTGTGATGACATGGTTCATGGAGCATTGTGATGACAGGTGTCATGTGGAATTGTGATGAGAGCGGTCATATAGAATTGTGATGAAAGGTATCAGGGAGGAATCTGATGACAGGGGCCGTGGAGCACTGTGATGACAGTGGTCATCTAGAATTGTGATGAAATATACCAGGGAGCATTGTGATGACAGGGGTCATGGATCACCGCAATTATAGAGGCCATGGAGCATTGTGAATACAAAGATCATGGAGCATTGAGATGACAGGGGTCATGGATCATTGTGATGACAAGGGTCCTGGAACCTTGTGATGACACGGTTCATGGAGCATTGTGATGACAAGGTTCTTCAAGCATTGTGATGACACGGGCATGGAGCATTATGATGACAAGAGTTCTGGAGCATTGTGATGACAAGGGTATGGAGCACTATGATTACAGGGGACCAGGAGCATTGTGATTACATGGGCAGTGAATATTGTGATGACAGGGGTCATGGAGCACTGTGATGACTAGTGTCATGGAACATTGTGATGACAGGAATCATGGAGCATTGTGATGAGAGGGGCCTTAGAGCATTATGATGATAGGCGTCATGGGGCATTGTGATGACAGCGGTCTTGGAGCATTGTGATGAAAGGGATCATGGAGCAATGTGCTTACAGGAGCCATGGAGCATTGTGAATGCATAGGCCATGGAGCAATGAAATGACAGGGGTCAAGGAGCATTGTGATGTAAGTTGTCATGGAGCATTGTGATGACAAGTGTCCATGAACATTGTGATGACATGGTTCATGGAGCATTGTGATGACAAGTGCCATGGCGAATTGTGATGACAGGTGTCATGGGGCATTGTGATGACAGTGGTCATGTAGAATTGTAATGAAAGGTATCATGGAGGACTCTGACGACAGGGGCCGTGAGGCACTGTGATGACAGTGGTCATCTAGAATTGTGATGAAATATACCAGGGAGCATTGTGATGACAGGGGTCATGGATCACCGCAATTATAGGGGCCATGGAGCATTGTGAATACAAAGATCATGGAGCATTGAGATGACAGGGGTCATGGATCATTGTGATGACAAGGGTCCTGGAACCTTGTGATGACACGGTTCATGGAGCATTGTGATGACAAGGTTCTTCAAGCATTCTGATGACACGGGCATGGAGCATTATGATGACAAGAGTTCTGGAGCATTGTGATGAAAAGGGTATGGAGCACTGTGATTACAGGGGACCAGGAGCATTGTGATTACATGGGCAGTGATTATTGTGATGACAGGGGTTCATGGAGCACTGTGATGACAAGTGTCATGGAACATTGTGATGACAGGGTTCATGGAGCATTGTGATGAGAGGGGCCTTGGAGCATTATGATGATAGGCGTCATGGGGTATTGTGATGAGAGTGGTCATAGAACATTGTGATGAAAGGGATCATGGAGCAATGTGATTACAGGGGCCATGGAGCATTTTGAATGCATAGGCCATGGAGCAGTGTGATGACAGGGGTCATGGAGCATTGTGATGAATGTGGTCATAGTTCATTGTGATGATAAGTGTCCAGGAACATTGTGATGACATGGATCATGGAGCATTGTGATGACAAGGGCCATGGCGAATTGTGATGACAGGTGTCATGGGGCATTGTGATGACAGTGGTCATCTAGAATTGTGATGAAAGGTAACATGGAGCACTGTGATAACAAGGGCCATGGAGCATTGTGATGACAAAGGCCATGGAGCATTTTGATGACAAGTGTCATGGAGCATTGTGATGAGACGGACATGGAGCATTATGATGCCAAGAGTTCTGGAGCATTGTGGTGACAAGGGCATGGAGCATTGTGATGACAAGGGCCATGGCCAATTCTGATGACAGGTGCCCTCGGGCACTGTGATGACAGAGGTTATCTAGCATTGTGATGAAAGGTACCATGGATCACTGTGATAACAGGGGCCATGGAGCATTGTGATGATAAAGGCCATGGAGCATTTTAATGAAAAGTGTCATGGAGAATTGTGATGAGACGGGCATGGAGCATTATGATGACAAGAGTTCTGGAGCATTGCGTTGACAAGGGAATGGAGAATTGTGATTACAGGGACCATGGAGGATAGTGATGACATCTGTCATGGAACATTGTGCTGACAGGGGCCATGGAGCATTGTGATGACAGGTATAATGTGGCATTATAATGACAGTGGTCATAGAGCATTGTGATGAAATGGATCATGGAGCAATGTGATTACAGGGACCATATAGCATTGCGAATGCATAGGCTATGGAGCATTGTGATGACAGGAGTCAAGGAGCATTGTGATGTAAGTGGTCATGGATCATTGTGATGACAAGTGTCCTGGACCATTGTGATGACACGGGTCATGGAGCATTGTGATGGCAAGGGCCATGGCGAATTGTGATGACATGTGTCTTGGGGCATTGTGATGACAGTGGTCATCTAGAATTGTGATAAAAGGTATCATGGAGCACGGTGATGACAGGGGCCATGGAGTATTGTAATGACAAGGCCATGGAACATTGTGATGACAAGTATCATGGAGCTTTGTGATGACACGAGCATTCATCATTATGATGACAAGAGTTCTGGAGCATTGTGATGACAAGGGCATGGAGCATTGTGATTACAGGGTCATGGAGCATTGTGATGACAACTGTCATGGAACATTGTGATGACAGGGTTCATGGAGCATTGTGATTAAAGGGGCCATGGAGCATTTTGATGACAAGGGCAGGCGAACATTTTGATTACATTGGTAATGGAGCATTGTGATGACATGGGCAGGGAACATTGTGAAGACAGGTGTAATGGAACATTGTGATTACAGGGGACATGGAGCATTTTGATGACATGGGCAGGCAACATTGTGATGACAGGTGTCATGGAGCATTGTGATGACAATTGTCATGGAACGTTGTGCTGACAGGGATCATGGAGCATTGTGATGAGACGGTCATTGGAGCATTGTGATGACAGGCGTACTGGAGCCTTCTGAGGAAAGGTGTCATGGGTCATTGTGATTACAGCGATCATGGAACATTGTGATGACAGTGGTCATGGAGCATTGTAATGACAGGGGCCATGGAGCATTGTGATGACAGGGGTCATGGGGCATTGTGATGACAGTGGTCATGGAGCATTGTGATGAAAGGGGTCAAGGAGCACTGTGATCACAGGGGCCATGTATAATTGTGATGACAAAGGCCATGGAGCATTGTGATGACAGTTGTCATGGAGCATTGTGTTGAAAAGGGCATGGAGCATTGTGACGACAATGGTCATGGAGCATTGTGATGACTGGTATCATGGAGCATTGTTCTGAAAAAGGTCATGGGGCAGTGTAATGACAAGTATCATGGAGGATGTGTTGAAAGGAGTCATGGAGCATTGTGATTAAATGGATCATGAGGCATTTTGATGACAAGAGTCATGGAACATTGTGATGACAGGGCTAATGGAGCATTGTGATGACAAGGGCTATGGAGCATTGTGATGACTGGGGTCATGGAGCATTGTGATGAAAGGGGTCATGGATCACTACGATGACATGGGTAATGGAGCATTGTGATGATATGAGCATGGATCATTGTGATGACAGGGGCCAGGGAGCATTGAGAATGACAAGGGCAGGGAACATTGTGATGAGAGCAATCATGGATCATTGTGATGATACCTGTCATGGAACATTGTGCTGACAGGGGCTATAGAGCATTGTGATGACAGGTGTCATGTGGCATTGTGATGACAGTGGTCATAGAGCATTGTTATGACAGGGGTCAAGGAGCATTGTGATGAAAGTGGTCATGGAGCACTGTGATGACACGGGAATGGAGCATTATGATGACAAGAGTTCTGGAGCATTGTGATGACAAGGGTATGGAGCATTGTGATTACAGGGGACCAGGAGCATTGTGATTACATGGGCAGTGAATATTGTGATGACAGGGGTCATGGAGCACTGTGATGACTAGTGTCATGGAATATTGTGATGACAGGGATCATGGAGCATTGTGATGAGAGGGGCCTTGGAGCATTATGATGATAGGCGTTATGGGGCATTGTGATGACAGCGGTCTTGGAGCATTGTGATGAAAGGGATCATGGAGCAATGTGATTACAGGAGACATGGAGCATTGTGAATGCATAGGCCATGGAGCAATGGAATGACAGGGGTCAAGGAGCATTGTGATGTAAGTTGTCATGGAGCATTGTGATGACTATTGTCCATGAACATTGTGATGACATGGTTCATGGAGCATTGTGATGACAGGTGTCATGTGGAATTGTGATGAGAGCGGTCATATAGAATTGTGATGAAAGGTATCAGGGAGGACTCTGATGACAGGGGCCGTGGAGCACTGTGATGACAGTGGTCATCTAGAATTGTGATGAAATATACCAGGGAGCATTGTGATGACAGGGATCATGGATCACCGCAATTATAGAGGCCATGGAGCATTGTGAATACAAAGATCATGGAGCATTGAGATGACAGGGGTCACGGATCATTGTGATGACAAGGGTCCTGGAACCTTGTGATGACACGGTTCATGGAGCATTGTGATGAGAAGGTTCTTCAAGCATTGTGATGACACGGGCATGGAGCATTATGATGACAAGAGTTCTGGAGCATTGTGATGACAAGGGTATGGAGCACTATGATTACAGGGGACCAGGAGCATTGTGATTACATTGGCAGTGAATATTGTGATGACAGGGGTCATGGAGCACTGTGATGACTAGTGTCATGGAACATTGTGATGACAGGAATCATGGAGCATTGTGATGAGAGGGGCCTTAGAGCATTATGATGATAGGCGTCATGGGGCATTGTGATGACAGCGGTCTTGGAGCATTGTGACGAAAGGGATCATGGAGCAATGTGCTTACAGGAGCCATGGAGCATTGTGAATGCATAGGCCATGGAGCAATGAAATGACAGGGGTCAAGGAGCATTGTGATGTAAGTTGTCATGGAGCATTGTGATGACAAGTGTCCATGAACATTGTGATGACATGGTTCATGGAGCATTGTGATGACAAGTGCCATGGCGAATTGTGATGACAGGTGTCATGGGGCATTGTGATGACAGTGGTCATGTAGAATTGTAATGAAAGGTATCATGGAGGACTCTGACGACAGGGGCCGTGAGGCACTGTGATGACAGTGGTCATCTAGAATTGTGATGAAATATACCAGGGAGCATTGTGATGACAGGGGTCATGGATCACCGCAATTATAGGGGCCATGGAGCATTGTGAATACAAAGATCATGGAGCATTGAGATGACAGGGGTCATGGATCATTGTGATGACAAGGGTCCTGGAACCTTGTGATGACAAGGTTCATGGAGCATTGTGATGACAAGGTTCTTCAAGCATTGTGATGACACGGGCATGGAGCATTATGATGACAAGAGTTCTGGAGCATTGTGATGAAAAGGGTATGGAGCACTGTGATTACAGGGGACCAGGAGCATTGTGATTACATGGGCAGTGAATATTGTGATGACAGGGGTTCATGGAGCACTGTGCTGACAAGTGTCATGGAACATTGTGATGACAGGGTTCATGGAGCATTGTGATGAGACGGGCCTTGGAGCATTATGATGATAGGCGTCATGGGGTATTGTGATGAGAGTGGTCATAGAACATTGTGATGAAAGGGATCATGGAGCAATGTGATTACAGGGGCCATGGAGCATTTTGAATGCATAGGCCATGGAGCAGTGTGATGACAGGGGTCATGGAGCATTGTGATGAATGTGGTCATAGTTCATTGTGATGATAAGTGTCCAGGAACATTGTGATGACATGGATCATGGAGCATTGTGATGACAAGGGCCATGGCGAATTGTGATGACAGGTGTCATGGGGCATTGTGATGACAGTGGTCATCTAGAATTGTGATGAAAGGTAACATGGAGCACTGTGATAACAAGGGCCATGGAGCATTGTGATGACAAAGGCCATGGAGCATTTTGATGACAAGTGTCATGGAGCATTGTGATGAGACGGACATGGAGCATTATGATGCCCAGAGTTCTGGAGCATTGTGGTGACAAGGGCATGGAGCATTGTGATGACAAGGGCCATGGCCAATTCTGATGACAGGTGTCATCGGGCATTGTGATGACAGAGGTTATCTAGCATTGTGATGAAAGGTACAATGGATCAATGTGATAACAGGGGCCATGGAGCATTGTGATGATAAAGACCATGGAGCATTTTAATGAAAAGTGTCATGGAGAATTGTGATGAGACGGGCATGGAGCATTATGATGACAAGAGTTCTGGAGCATTGCGTTGACAAGGGAATGGAGCATTGTGATTACAGGGACCATGGAGGATAGTGATGACATCTGTCATGGAATATTGGGCTGACAGGGGCCATGGAGCATTGTGATGACAGGTATAATGTGGCATTGTAATGACAGTGGTCATAGAGCATTGTGATGAAATGGATCATGGAGCAATGTGATGACAGGGACCATGTAGCATTGCGAATGCATAGGCTATGGAGCATTGTGATGACAGGAGTCAAGGAGCATTGTGATGTAAGTGGTCATGGATCATTGTGATGACAAGTGTCCTGGACCATTGTGATGACACGGGTCATGGAGCATTGTGATGGCAAGGGCCATGGCGAATTGTGATGACATGTGTCTTGGGGCATTGTGATGACAGTGGTCATCTAGAATTGTGATAAAAGGTATCATGGAGCACGGTGATGACAGGGGCCATGGAGTATTGTAATGACAAGGCCATGGAACATTGTGATGACAAGTATCATGGAGCTTTGTGATGACACGAGCATTCATCATTATGATAACAAGAGTTCTGGAGCATTGTGATGACAAGGGCATGGAGCATTGTGATTACAGGGTCATGGAGCATTGTGATGACAACTGTCATGGAACATTGTGATGACAGGGTTCATGGAGCATTGTGATTAAAGGGGCCATGGAGCATTTTGATGACAAGGGCAGGCGAACATTTTGATTACATTGGTAATGGAGCATTGTGATGACATGGGCAGGGAACATTGTGAAGACAGGTGTAATGGAACATTGTGATTACAGGGGACATGGAGCATTTTGATGACATGGGTAGGCAACATTGTGATGACAGGTGTCATGGAGCATTGTGATGACAATTGTCATGGAACGTTGTGCTGACAGGGATCATGGAGCATTGTGATGAGACGGTCATTGGAGCATTGTGATGACAGGCGTACTGGAGCCTTCTGAGGAAAGGTGTCATGGGTCATTGTGATTACAGCGATCATGGAACATTGTGATGACAGTGGTCATGGAGCATTGTAATGACAGGGGCCATGGAGCATTGTGATGACAGGGGTCATGGGGCATTGTGATGACAGTGGTCATGGAGCATTGTGATGAAAGGGGTCATGGAGCACTGTGATCACAGGGGCCATGTATAATTGTGATGACAAAGGCCATGGAGCATTGTGATGACAGTTGTCATGGAGCATTGTGTTGAAAGGGGCATGGAGCATTGTGACGACAATGGTCATGGAGCATTGTGATGACTGGTATCATGGAGCATTGTTCTGAAAAAGGTCATGGGGCAGTGTAATGACAAGTATCATGGAGGATGTGTTGAAAGGAGTCATGGAGCATTGTGATTAAATGGATCATGAGGCATTTTGATGACAAGAGTCATGGAACATTGTGATGACAGGGCTAATGGAGCATTGTGATGACAAGGGCTATGGAGCATTGTGATGACTGGGGTCATGGAGCATTGTGATGAAAGGGGTCATGGATCACTACGATGACATGGGTAATGGAGCATTGTGATGATATGAGCATGGATCATTGTGATGACAGGGGCCAGGGAGCATTGAGAATGACAAGGGCAGGGAACATTGTGATGACAGCAATCATGGATCATTGTGATGATACCTGTCATGGAACATTGTGCTGACAGGGGCTATAGAGCATTGTGATGACAGGTGTCATGTGGCATTGTGATGACAGTGGTCATAGAGCATGGTGATGACAGGGGTCAAGGAGCATTGTGATGAAAGTGGTCATGGAGCACTGTGATGACACGGGAATGGAGCATTATGATGACAAGAGTTCTGGAGCATTGTGATGACAAGGGTATGGAGCATTGTGATTACAGGGGATCAGGAGCATTGTGATTACATGGGCAGTGAATATTGTGATGACAGGGGTCATGGAGCACTGTGATGACTAGTGTCATGGAATATTGTGATGACAGGGATCATGGAGCATTGTGATGAGAGGGGCCTTGGAGCATTATGATGATAGGCGTTATGGGGCATTGTGATGACAGCGGTCTTGGAGCATTGTGATGAAAGGGATCATGGAGCAATGTGATTACAGGAGCCATGGAGCATTGTGAATGCATAGGCCATGGAGCAATGGAATGACAGGGGTCAAGGAGCATTGTGATGTAAGTTGTCATGGAGCATTGTGATGACAAGTGTCCATGAACATTGTGATGACATGGTTCATGGAGCATTGTGATGACAGGTGTCATGTGGAATTGTGATGAGAGCGGTCATATAGAATTGTGATGAAAGGTATCAGGGAGGACTCTGATGACAGGGGCCGTGGAGCACTGTGATGACAGTGGTCATCTAGAATTGTGATGAAATATACCAGGGAGCATTGTGATGACAGGGGTCATGGATCACCGCAATTATAGAGGCCATGGAGCATTGTGAATACAAAGATCATGGAGCATTGAGATGACAGGGGTCACGGATCAATGTGATGACAAGGGTCCTGGAACCTTGTGATGACACGGTTCATTGAGCATTGTGATGACAAGGTTCTTCAAGCATTGTGATGACACGGGCATGGAGCATTATGATGACAAGAGTTCTGGAGCATTGTGATGACAAGGGTATGGAGCACTATGATTACAGGGGACCAGGAGCATTGTGATTACATGGGCAGTGAATATTGTGATGACAGGGGTCATGGAGCACTGTGATGACTAGTGTCATGGAACATTGTGATGACAGGAATCATGGAGCATTGTGATGAGAGGGGCCTTAGAGCATTATGATGATAGGCGTCATGGGGCATTGTGATGACAGCGGTCTTGGAGCATTGTGATGAAAGGGATCATGGAGCAATGTGCTTACAGGAGCCATGGAGCATTGTGAATGCATAGGCCATGGAGCAATGAAATGACAGGGGTCAAGGAGCATTGTGATGTAAGTTGTCATGGAGCATTGTGATGACAAGTGTCCATGAACATTGTGATGACATGGTTCATGGAGCATTGTGATGACAAGTGCCATGGCGAATTGTGATGACAGGTGTCATGGGGCATTGTGATGACAGTGGTCATGTAGAATTGTAATGAAAGGTATCATGGAGGACTCTGACGACAGGGGCCGTGAGGCACTGTGATGACAGTGGTCATCTAGAATTGTGATGAAATATACCAGGGAGCATTGTGATGACAGGGGTCATGGATCACCGCAATTATAGGGGCCATGGAGCATTGTGAATACAAAGATCATGGAGCATTGAGATGACAGGGGTCATGGATCATTGTGATGACAAGGGTCCTGGAACCTTGTGATGACACGGTTCATGGAGCATTGTGATGACAAGGTTCTTCAAGCATTGTGATGACACGGGCATGGAGCATTATGATGACAAGAGTTCTGGAGCATTGTGATGAAAAGGGTATGGAGCACTGTGATTACAGGGGACCAGGAGCATTGTGATTACATGGGCAGTGAATATTGTGATGACAGGGGTTCATGGAGCACTGTGCTGACAAGTGTCATGGAGCATTGTGATGAGACGGGCCTTGGAGCATTATGATGATAGGCGTCATGGGAGTGGTCATAGAACATTGTGATGAAAGGGATCATGGAGCAATGTGATTACAGGGGCCATGGAGAATTTTGAATGCATAGGCCGTGGAGCAGTGTGATGAAAGGGGTCATGGAGCATTGTGATGAATGTGGTCATAGTTCATTGTGATGATAAGTGTCCAGGAACATTGTGATGACATGGATCATGGAGCATTGTGATGACAAGGGCCATGGCGAATTGTGATGACAGGTGTCATGGGGCATTGTGATGACAGTGGTCATCTAGAATTGTGATGAAAGGTAACATGGAGCACTGTGATAACAAGGGCCATGGAGCATTGTGATGACAAAGGCCATGGAGCATTTTGATGACAAGTGTCATGGAGCATTGTGATGAGACGGACATGGAGCATTATGATGCCAAGAGTTCTGGAGCATTGTGGTGACAAGGGCATGGAGCATTGTGATGACAAGGGCCATGGCCAATTCTGATGACAGGTGTCATCGGGCATTGTGATGACAGAGGTTATCTAGCATTGTGATGAAAGGTACAATGGATCAATGTGATAACAGGGGCCATGGAGCATTGTGATGATAAAGACCATGGAGCATTTTAATGAAAAGTATCATGGAGAATTGTGATGAGACGGGCATGGAGCATTATGATGACAAGAGTTCTGGAGCATTGCGTTGACAAGGGAATGGAGCATTGTGATTACAGGGACCATGGAGGATAGTGATGACATCTGTCATGGAATATTGGGCTGACAGGGGCCATGGAGCATTGTGATGACAGGTATAATGTGGCATTGTAATGACAGTGGTCATAGAGCATTGTGATGAAATGGATCATGGAGCAATGTGATTACAGGGACCATGTAGCATTGCGAATGCATAGGCTATGGAGCATTGTGATGACAGGAGTCAAGGAGCATTGTGATGTAAGTGGTCATGGATCATTGTGATGACAAGTGTCCTGGACCATTGTGATGACACGGGTCATGGAGCATTGTGATGGCAAGGGCCATGGCGAATTGTGATGACATGTGTCTTGGGGCATTGTGATGACAGTGGTCATCTAGAATTGTGATAAAAGGTATCATGGAGCACGGTGATGACAGGGGCCATGGAGTATTGTAATGACAAGGCCATGGAACATTGTGATGACAAGTATCATGGAGCTTTGTGATGACACGAGCATTCATCATTATGATGACAAGAGTTCTGGAGCATTGTGATGACAAGGGCATGGAGCATTGTGATTACAGGGTCATGGAGCATTGTGATGACAACTGCCATGGAACATTGGGATGACAGGGTTCATGGAGCATTGGGATTAAAGGGGCCATGGAGCATTTTGATGACAAGGGCAGGCGAACATTTTGATTACATTGGTAATGGAGCATTGTGATGACATGGGCAGGGAACATTCTGAAGACAGGTGTAATGGAACATTGTGATTACAGGGGACATGGAGCATTTTGATGACATGGGCAGGCAACATTGTGATGACAGGTGTCATGGAGCATTGTGATGACAATTGTCATGGAACGTTGTGCTGACAGGGATCATGGAGCATTGTGATGAGACGGTCATTGGAGCATTGTGATGACAGGCGTACTGGAGCCTTCTGAGGAAAGGTGTCATGGGTCATTGTGATTACAGCGATCATGGAACATTGTGATGACAGTGGTCATGGAGCATTGTAATGACAGGGGCCATGGAGCATTGTGATGACAGGGGTCATGGGGCATTGTGATGACAGTGGTCATGGAGCATTGTGATGAAAGGGGTCATGGAGCACTGTGATCACAGGGGCCATGTATAATTGTGATGACAAAGGCCATGGAGCATTGTGATGACAGTTGTCATGGAGCATTGTGTTGAAAGGGGCATGGAGCATTGTGACGACAATGGTCATGGAGCATTGTGATGACTGGTATCATGGAGCATTGTTCTGAAAAAGGTCATGGGGCAGTGTAATGACAAGTATCATGGAGGATGTGTTGAAAGGAGTCATGGAGCATTGTGATTAAATGGATCATGAGGCATTTTGATGACAAGAGTCATGGAACATTGTGATGACAGGGCTAATGGAGCATTGTGATGACAAGGGCTATGGAGCATTGTGATGACTGGGGTCATGGAGCATTGTGATGAAAGGGGTCATGGATCACTACGATGACATGGGTAATGGAGCATTGTGATGATATGAGCATGGATCATTGTGATGACAGGGGCCAGGGAGCATTGAGAATGACAAGGGCAGGGAACATTGTGATGAGAGCAATCATGGATCATTGTGATGATACCTGTCATGGAACATTGTGCTGACAGGGGCTATAGAGCATTGTGATGACAGGTGTCATGTGGCATTGTGATGACAGTGGTCATAGAGCATTGTGATGACAGGGGTCAAGGAGCATTGTGATGAAAGTGGTCATGGAGCACTGTGATGACACGGGAATGGAGCATTATGATGACAAGAGTTCTGGAGCATTGTGATGACAAGGGTATGGAGAATTGTGATTACAGGGGACCAGGAGCATTGTGATTACATGGGCAGTGAATATTGTGATGACAGGGGTCATGGAGCACTGTGATGACTAGTGTCATGGAATATTGTGATGACAGGGATCATGGAGCATTGTGATGAGAGGGGCCTTGGAGCATTATGATGATAGGCGTTATGGGGCATTGTGATGACAGCGGTCTTGGAGCATTGTGATGAAAGGGATCATGGAGCAATGTGATTACAGGAGCCATGGAGCATTGTGAATGCATAGGCCATGGAGCAATGGAATGACAGGGGTCAAGGAGCATTGTGATGTAAGTTGTCATGGAGCATTGTGATGACTCTTGTCCATGAACATTGTGATGACATGGTTCATGGAGCATTGTGATGACAGGTGTCATGTGGAATTGTGATGAGAGCGGTCATATAGAATTGTGATGAAAGGTATCAGGGAGGACTCTGATGACAGGGGCCGTGGAGCACTGTGATGACAGTGGTCATCTAGAATTGTGATGAAATATACCAGGGAGCATTGTGATGACAGGGGTCATGGATCACCGCAATTATAGAGGCCATGGAGCATTGTGAATACAAAGATCATGGAGCATTGAGATGACAGGGGTCACGGATCATTGTGATGACAAGGGTCCTGGAACCTTGTGATGACACGGTTCATGGAGCATTGTGATGACAAGGTTCTTCAAGCATTGTGATGACACGGGCATGGAGCATTATGATGACAAGAGTTCTGGAGCATTGTGATGACAAGGGTATGGAGCACTATGATTACAGGGGACCAGGAGCATTGTGATTACATGGGCAGTGAATATTGTGATGACAGGGGTCATGGAGCACTGTGATGACTAGTGTCATGGAACATTGTGATGACAGGAATCATGGAGCATTGTGATGAGAGGGGCCTTAGAGCATTATGATGATAGGCGTCATGGGGCATTGTGATGACAGCGGTCTTGGAGCATTGTGATGAAAGGGATCATGGAGCAATGTGCTTACAGGAGCCATGGAGCATTGTGAATGCATAGGCCATGGAGCAATGAAATGACAGGGGTCAAGGAGCATTGTGATGTAAGTTGTCATGGAGCATTGTGATGACAAGTGTCCATGAACATTGTGATGACATGGTTCATGGAGCATTGTGATGACAAGTGCCATGGCGAATTGTGATGACAGGTGTCATGGGGCATTGTGATGACAGTGGTCATGTAGAATTGTAATGAAAGGTATCATGGAGGACTCTGACGACAGGGGCCGTGAGGCACTGTGATGACAGTGGTCATCTAGAATTGTGATGAAATATACCAGGGAGCATTGTGATGACAGGGGTCATGGATCACCGCAATTATAGGGGCCATGGAGCATTGTGAATACAAAGATCATGGAGCATTGAGATGACAGGGGTCATGGATCATTGTGATGACAAGGGTCCTGGAACCTTGTGATGACACGGTTCATGGAGCATTGTGATGACAAGGTTCTTCAAGCATTGTGATGACACGGGCATGGAGCATTATGATGACAAGAGTTCTGGAGCATTGTGATGAAAAGGGTATGGAGCACTGTGATTACAGGGGACCAGGAGCATTGTGATTACATGGGCAGTGAATATTGTGATGACAGGGGTTCATGGAGCACTGTGCTGACAAGTGTCATGGAACATTGTGATGACAGGGTTCATGGAGCATTGTGATGAGACGGGCCTTGGAGCATTATGATGATAGGCGTCATGGGGTATTGTGATGAGAGTGGTCATAGAACATTGTGATGAAAGGGATCATGGAGCAATGTGATTACAGGGGCCATGGAGCATTTTGAATGCATAGGCCATGGAGCAGTGTGATGACAGGGGTCATGGAGCATTGTGATGAATGTGGTCATAGTTCATTGTGATGATAAGTGTCCAGGAACATTGTGATGACATGGATCATGGAGCATTGTGATGACAAGGGCCATGGCGAATTGTGATGACAGGTGTCATGGGGCATTGTGATGACAGTGGTCATCGAGAATTGTGATGAAAGGTAACATGGAGCACTGTGATAACAAGGGCCATGGAGCATTGTGATGACAAAGGCCATGGAGCATTTTGATGACAAGTGTCATGGAGCATTGTGATGAGACGGACATGGAGCATTATGATGCCCAGAGTTCTGGAGCATTGTGGTGACAAGGGCATGGAGCATTGTGATGACAAGGGCCATGGCCAATTCTGATGACAGGTGTCATCGGGCATTGTGATGACAGAGGTTATCTAGCATTGTGATGAAAGGTACAATGGATCAATGTGATAACAGGGGCCATGGAGCATTGTGATGATAAAGACCATGGAGCATTTTAATGAAAAGTGTCATGGAGAATTGTGATGAGACGGGCATGGAGCATTATGATGACAAGAGTTCTGGAGCATTGCGTTGACAAGGGAATGGAGCATTGTGATTACAGGGACCATGGAGGATAGTGATGACATCTGTCATGGAATAATGGGCTGACAGGGGCCATGGAGCATTGTGATGACAGGTATAATGTGGCATTGTAATGACAGTGGTCATAGAGCATTGTGATGAAATGGATCATGGAGCAATGTGATTACAGGGACCATGTAGCATTGCGAATGCATAGGCTATGGAGCATTGTGATGACAGGAGTCAAGGAGCATTGTGATGTAAGTGGTCATGGATCATTGTGATGACAAGTGTCCTGGACCATTGTGATGACACGGGTCATGGAGCATTGTGATGGCAAGGGCCATGGCGAATTGTGATGACATGTGTCTTGGGGCATTGTGATGACAGTGGTCATCTAGAATTGTGATAAAAGGTATCATGGAGCACGGTGATGACAGGGGCCATGGAGTATTGTAATGACAAGGCCATGGAACATTGTGATGACAAGTATCATGGAGCTTTGTGATGACACGAGCATTCATCATTATGATAACAAGAGTTCTGGAGCATTGTGATGACAAGGGCATGGAGCATTGTGATTACAGGGTCATGGAGCATTGTGATGACAACTGTCATGGAACATTGTGATGACAGGGTTCATGGAGCATTGGGATTAAAGGGGCCATGGAGCATTTTGATGACAAGGGCAGGCGAACATTTTGATTACATTGGTAATGGAGCATTGTGATGACATGGGCAGGGAACATTGTGAAGACAGGTGTAATGGAACATTGTGATTACAGGGGACATGGAGCATTTTGATGACATGGGTAGGCAACATTGTGATGACAGGTGTCATGGAGCATTGTGATGACAATTGTCATGGAACGTTGTGCTGACAGGGATCATGGAGCATTGTGATGAGACGGTCATTGGAGCATTGTGATGACAGGCGTACTGGAGCCTTCTGAGGAAAGGTGTCATGGGTCATTGTGATTACAGCGATCATGGAACATTGTGATGACAGTGGTCATGGAGCATTGTAATGAGAGGGGCCATGGAGCATTGTGATGACAGGGGTCATGGGGCATTGTGATGACAGTGGTCATGGAGCATTGTGATGAAAGGGGTCATGGAGCACTGTGATCACAGGGGCCATGTATAATTGTGATGACAAAGGCCATGGAGCATTGTGATGACAGTTGTCATGGAGCATTGTGTTGAAAGGGGCATGGAGCATTGTGACGACAATGGTCATGGAGCATTGTGATGACTGGTATCATGGAGCATTGTTCTGAAAAAGGTCATGGGGCAGTGTAATGACAAGTATCATGGAGGATGTGTTGAAAGGAGTCATGGAGCATTGTGATTAAATGGATCATGAGGCATTTTGATGACAAGAGTCATGGAACATTGTGATGACAGGGCTAATGGAGCATTGTGATGACAAGGGCTATGGAGCATTGTGATGACTGGGGTCATGGAGCATTGTGATGAAAGGGGTCATGGATCACTACGATGACATGGGTAATGGAGCATTGTGATGATATGAGCATGGATCATTGTGATGACAGGGGCCAGGGAGCATTGAGAATGACAAGGGCAGGGAACATTGTGATGAGAGCAATCATGGATCATTGTGATGATACCTGTCATGGAACATTGTGCTGACAGGGGCTATAGAGCATTGTGATGACAGGTGTCATGTGGCATTGTGATGGCAGTGGTCATAGAGCATTGTGATGACAGGGGTCAAGGAGCATTGTGATGAAAGTGGTCATGGAGCACTGTGATGACACGGGAATGGAGCATTATGATGACAAGAGTTCTGGAGCATTGTGATGACAAGGGTATGGAGCATTGTGATTACAGGGGACCAGGAGCATTGTGATTACATGGGCAGTGAATATTGTGATGACAGGGGTCATGGAGCACTGTGATGACTAGTGTCATGGAATATTGTGATGACAGGGATCATGGAGCATTGTGATGAGAGGGGCCTTGGAGCATTATGATGATAGGCGTTATGGGGCATTGTGATGACAGCGGTCTTGGAGCATTGTGATGAAAGGGATCATGGAGCAATGTGATTACAGGAGCCATGGAGCATTGTGAATGCATAGGCCATGGAGCAATGGAATGACAGGGGTCAAGGAGCATTGTGATGTAAGTTGTCATGGAGCATTGTGATGACTCTTGTCCATGAACATTGTGATGACATGGTTCATGGAGCATTGTGATGACAGGTGTCATGTGGAATTGTGATGAGAGCGGTCATATAGAATTGTGATGAAAGGTATCAGGGAGGACTCTGATGACAGGGGCCGTGGAGCACTGTGATGACAGTGGTCATCTAGAATTGTGATGAAATATACCAGGGAGCATTGTGATGACAGGGGTCATGGATCACCGCAATTATAGAGGCCATGGAGCATTGTGAATACAAAGATCATGGAGCATTGAGATGACAGGGGTCACGGATCATTGTGATGACAAGGGTCCTGGAACCTTGTGATGACACGGTTCATGGAGCATTGTGATGACAAGGTTCTTCAAGCATTGTGATGACACGGGCATGGAGCATTATGATGACAAGAGTTCTGGAGCATTGTGATGACAAGGGTATGGAGCACTATGATTACAGGGGACCAGGAGCATTGTGATTACATGGGCAGTGAATATTGTGATGACAGGGGTCATGGAGCACTGTGATGACTAGTGTCATGGAACATTGTGATGACAGGAATCATGGAGCATTGTGATGAGAGGGGCCTTAGAGCATTATGATGATAGGCGTCATGGGGCATTGTGATGACAGCGGTCTTGGAGCATTGTGATGAAAGGGATCATGGAGCAATGTGCTTACAGGAGCCATGGAGCATTGTGAATGCATAGGCCATGGAGCAATGAAATGACAGGGGTCAAGGAGCATT
Source organism: Balaenoptera borealis (assembly GCF_965194805.1). Lineage (NCBI taxonomy): Eukaryota > Metazoa > Chordata > Mammalia > Artiodactyla > Balaenopteridae > Balaenoptera > Balaenoptera borealis. Next base: position 50,150 of record NW_028122698.1, on the reverse strand, counting down.
GTGATGTAAGTTGTCATGGAGCATTGTGATGACAAGTGTCCATGAACATTGTGATGACATGGTTCATGGAGCATTGTGATGACAAGTGCCATGACGAATTGTGATGACAGGTGTCATGGGGCATTGTGATGACAGTGGTCATGTAGAATTGTAATGAAAGGTATCATGGAGGACTCTGACGACAGGGGCCGTGAGGCACTGTGATGACAGTGGTCATCTAGAATTGTGATGAAATATACCAGGGAGCATTGTGATGACAGGGGTCATGGATCACCGCAATTATAGGGGCCATGGAGCATTGTGAATACAAAGATCATGGAGCATTGAGATGACAGGGGTCATGGATCATTGTGATGACAAGGGTCCTAGAACCTTGTGATGACACGGTTCATGGAGCATTGTGATGACAAGGTTCTTCAAGCATTGTGATGACACGGGCATGGAGCATTATGATGACAAGAGTTCTGGAGCATTGTGATGAAAAGGGTATGGAGCACTGTGATTACAGGGGACCAGGAGCATTGTGATTACATGGGCAGTGAATATTGTGATGACAGGGGTTCATGGAGCACTGTGCTGACAAGTGTCATGGAACATTGTGATGACAGGGTTCATGGAGCATTGTGATGAGACGGGCCTTGGAGCATTATGATGATAGGCGTCATGGGGTATTGTGATGAGAGTGGTCATAGAACATTGTGATGAAAGGGATCATGGAGCAATGTGATTACAGGGGCAATGGAGCATTTTGAATGCATAGGCCATGGAGCAGTGTGATGACAGGGGTCATGGAGCATTGTGATGAATGTGGTCATAGTTCATTGTGATGATAAGTGTCCAGGAACATTGTGATGACATGGATCATGGAGCATTGTGATGACAAGGGCCATGGCGAATTGTGATGACAGGTGTCATGGGGCATTGTGATGACAGTGGTCATCTAGAATTGTGATGAAAGGTAACATGGAGCACTGTGATAACAAGGGCCATGGAGCATTGTGATGACAAAGGCCATGGAGCATTTTGATGACAAGTGTCATGGAGCATTGTGATGAGACGGACATGGAGCATTATGATGCCCAGAGTTCTGGAGCATTGTGGTGACAAGGGCATGGATCATTGTGATGACAAGGGCCATGGCCAATTCTGATGACAGGTGTCATCGGGCATTGTGATGACAGAGGTTATCTAGCATTGTGATGAAAGGTACAATGGATCAATGTGATAACAGGGGCCATGGAGCATTGTGATGATAAAGACCATGGAGCATTTTAATGAAAAGTGTCATGGAGAATTGTGATGAGACGGGCATGGAGCATTATGATGACAAGAGTTCTGGAGCATTGCGTTGACAAGGGAATGGAGCATTGTGATTACAGGGACCATGGAGGATAGTGATGACATCTGTCATGGAATATTGGGCTGACAGGGGCCATGGAGCATTGTGATGACAGGTATAATGTGGCATTGTAATGACAGTGGTCATAGAGCATTGTGATGAAATGGATCATGGAGCAATGTGATTACAGGGACCATGTAGCATTGCGAATGCATAGGCTATGGAGCATTGTGATGACAGGAGTCAAGGAGCATTGTGATGTAAGTGGTCATGGATCATTGTGATGACAAGTGTCCTGGACCATTGTGATGACACGGGTCATGGAGCATTGTGATGGCAAGGGCCATGGCGAATTGTGATGACATGTGTCTTGGGGCATTGTGATGACAGTGGTCATCTAGAATTGTGATAAAAGGTATCATGGAGCACGGTGATGACAGGGGCCATGGAGTATTGTAATGACAAGGCCATGGAACATTGTGATGACAAGTATCATGGAGCTTTGTGATGACACGAGCATTCATCATTATGATAACAAGAGTTCTGGAGCATTGTGATGACAAGGGCATGGAGCATTGTGATTACAGGGTCATGGAGCATTGTGATGACAACTGTCATGGAACATTGTGATGACAGGGTTCATGGAGCATTGGGATTAAAGGGGCCATGGAGCATTTTGATGACAAGGGCAGGCGAACATTTTGATTACATTGGTAATGGAGCATTGTGATGACATGGGCAGGGAACATTGTGAAGACAGGTGTAATGGAACATTGTGATTACAGGGGACATGGAGCATTTTGATGACATGGGTAGGCAACATTGTGATGACAGGTGTCATGGAGCATTGTGATGACAATTGTCATGGAACGTTGTGCTGACAGGGATCATGGAGCATTGTGATGAGACGGTCATTGGAGCATTGTGATGACAGGCGTACTGGAGCCTTCTGAGGAAAGGTGTCATGGGTCATTGTGATTACAGCGATCATGGAACATTGTGATGACAGTGGTCATGGAGCATTGTAATGACAGGGGCCATGGAGCATTGTGATGACAGGGGTCATGGGGCATTGTGATGACAGTGGTCATGGAGCATTGTGATGAAAGGGGTCATGGAGCACTGTGATCACAGGGGCCATGTATAATTGTGATGACAAAGGCCATGGAGCATTGTGATGACAGTTGTCATGGAGCATTGTGTTGAAAGGGGCATGGAGCATTGTGACGACAATGGTCATGGAGCATTGTGATGACTGGTATCATGGAGCATTGTTCTGAAAAAGGTCATGGGGCAGTGTAATGACAAGTATCATGGAGGATGTGTTGAAAGGAGTCATGGAGCATTGTGATTAAATGGATCATGAGGCATTTTGATGACAAGAGTCATGGAACATTGTGATGACAGGGCTAATGGAGCATTGTGATGACAAGGGCTATGGAGCATTGTGATGACTGGGGTCATGGAGCATTGTGATGAAAGGGGTCATGGATCACTACGATGACATGGGTAATGGAGCATTGTGATGATATGAGCATGGATCATTGTGATGACAGGGGCCAGGGAGCATTGAGAATGACAAGGGCAGGGAACATTGTGATGAGAGCAATCATGGATCATTGTGATGATACCTGTCATGGAACATTGTGCTGACAGGGGCTATAGAGCATTGTGATGACAGGTGTCATGTGGCATTGTGATGGCAGTGGTCATAGAGCATTGTGATGACAGGGGTCAAGGAGCATTGTGATGAAAGTGGTCATGGAGCACTGTGATGACACGGGAATGGAGCATTATGATGACAAGAGTTCTGGAGCATTGTGATGACAAGGGTATGGAGCATTGTGATTACAGGGGACCAGGAGCATTGTGATTACATGGGCAGTGAATATTGTGATGACAGGGGTCATGGAGCACTGTGATGACTAGTGTCATGGAATATTGTGATGACAGGGATCATGGAGCATTGTGATGAGAGGGGCCTTGGAGCATTATGATGATAGGCGTTATGGGGCATTGTGATGACAGCGGTCTTGGAGCATTGTGATGAAAGGGATCATGGAGCAATGTGATTACAGGAGCCATGGAGCATTGTGAATGCATAGGCCATGGAGCAATGGAATGACAGGGGTCAAGGAGCATTGTGATGTAAGTTGTCATGGAGCATTGTGATGACTCTTGTCCATGAACATTGTGATGACATGGTTCATGGAGCATTGTGATGACAGGTGTCATGTGGAATTGTGATGAGAGCGGTCATATAGAATTGTGATGAAAGGTATCAGGGAGGACTCTGATGACAGGGGCCGTGGAGCACTGTGATGACAGTGGTCATCTAGAATTGTGATGAAATATACCAGGGAGCATTGTGATGACAGGGGTCATGGATCACCGCAATTATAGAGGCCATGGAGCATTGTGAATACAAAGATCATGGAGCATTGAGATGACAGGGGTCACGGATCATTGTGATGACAAGGGTCCTGGAACCTTGTGATGACACGGTTCATGGAGCATTGTGATGACAAGGTTCTTCAAGCATTGTGATGACACGGGCATGGAGCATTATGATGACAAGAGTTCTGGAGCATTGTGATGACAAGGGTATGGAGCACTATGATTACAGGGGACCAGGAGCATTGTGATTACATGGGCAGTGAATATTGTGATGACAGGGGTCATGGAGCACTGTGATGACTAGTGTCATGGAACATTGTGATGACAGGAATCATGGAGCATTGTGATGAGAGGGGCCTTAGAGCATTATGATGATAGGCGTCATGGGGCATTGTGATGACAGCGGTCTTGGAGCATTGTGATGAAAGGGATCATGGAGCAATGTGCTTACAGGAGCCATGGAGCATTGTGAATGCATAGGCCATGGAGCAATGAAATGACAGGGGTCAAGGAGCATTGTGATGTAAGTTGTCATGGAGCATTGTGATGACAAGTGTCCATGAACATTGTGATGACATGGTTCATGGAGCATTGTGATGACAAGTGCCATGACGAATTGTGATGACAGGTGTCATGGGGCATTGTGATGACAGTGGTCATGTAGAATTGTAATGAAAGGTATCATGGAGGACTCTGACGACAGGGGCCGTGAGGCACTGTGATGACAGTGGTCATCTAGAATTGTGATGAAATATACCAGGGAGCATTGTGATGACAGGGGTCATGGATCACCGCAATTATAGGGGCCATGGAGCATTGTGAATACAAAGATCATGGAGCATTGAGATGACAGGGGTCATGGATCATTGTGATGACAAGGGTCCTGGAACCTTGTGATGACACGGTTCATGGAGCATTGTGATGACAAGGTTCTTCAAGCATTGTGATGACACGGGCATGGAGCATTATGATGACAAGAGTTCTGGAGCATTGTGATGAAAAGGGTATGGAGCACTGTGATTACAGGGGACCAGGAGCATTGTGATTACATGGGCAGTGAATATTGTGATGACAGGGGTTCATGGAGCACTGTGCTGACAAGTGTCATGGAACATTGTGATGACAGGGTTCATGGAGCATTGTGATGAGACGGGCCTTGGAGCATTATGATGATAGGCGTCATGGGGTATTGTGATGAGAGTGGTCATAGAACATTGTGATGAAAGGGATCATGGAGCAATGTGATTACAGGGGCAATGGAGCATTTTGAATGCATAGGCCATGGAGCAGTGTGATGACAGGGGTCATGGAGCATTGTGATGAATGTGGTCATAGTTCATTGTGATGATAAGTGTCCAGGAACATTGTGATGACATGGATCATGGAGCATTGTGATGACAAGGGCCATGGCGAATTGTGATGACAGGTGTCATGGGGCATTGTGATGACAGTGGTCATCTAGAATTGTGATGAAAGGTAACATGGAGCACTGTGATAACAAGGGCCATGGAGCATTGTGATGACAAAGGCCATGGAGCATTTTGATGACAAGTGTCATGGAGCATTGTGATGAGACGGACATGGAGCATTATGATGCCCAGAGTTCTGGAGCATTGTGGTGACAAGGGCATGGATCATTGTGATGACAAGGGCCATGGCCAATTCTGATGACAGGTGTCATCGGGCATTGTGATGACAGAGGTTATCTAGCATTGTGATGAAAGGTACAATGGATCAATGTGATAACAGGGGCCATGGAGCATTGTGATGATAAAGACCATGGAGCATTTTAATGAAAAGTGTCATGGAGAATTGTGATGAGACGGGCATGGAGCATTATGATGACAAGAGTTCTGGAGCATTGCGTTGACAAGGGAATGGAGCATTGTGATTACAGGGACCATGGAGGATAGTGATGACATCTGTCATGGAATATTGGGCTGACAGGGGCCATGGAGCATTGTGATGACAGGTATAATGTGGCATTGTAATGACAGTGGTCATAGAGCATTGTGATGAAATGGATCATGGAGCAATGTGATTACAGGGACCATGTAGCATTGCGAATGCATAGGCTATGGAGCATTGTGATGACAGGAGTCAAGGAGCATTGTGATGTAAGTGGTCATGGATCATTGTGATGACAAGTGTCCTGGACCATTGTGATGACACGGGTCATGGAGCATTGTGATGGCAAGGGCCATGGCGAATTGTGATGACATGTGTCTTGGGGCATTGTGATGACAGTGGTCATCTAGAATTGTGATAAAAGGTATCATGGAGCACGGTGATGACAGGGGACATGGAGTATTGTAATGACAAGGCCATGGAACATTGTGATGACAAGTATCATGGAGCTTTGTGATGACACGAGCATTCATCATTATGATAACAAGAGTTCTGGAGCATTGTGATGACAAGGGCATGGAGCATTGTGATTACAGGGTCATGGAGCATTGTGATGACAACTGTCATGGAACATTGTGATGACAGGGTTCATGGAGCATTGGGATTAAAGGGGCCATGGAGCATTTTGATGACAAGGGCAGGCGAACATTTTGATTACATTGGTAATGGAGCATTGTGATGACATGGGCAGGGAACATTGTGAAGACAGGTGTAATGGAACATTGTGATTACAGGGGACATGGAGCATTTTGATGACATGGGTAGGCAACATTGTGATGACAGGTGTCATGGAGCATTGTGATGACAATTGTCATGGAACGTTGTGCTGACAGGGATCATGGAGCATTGTGATGAGACGGTCATTGGAGCATTGTGATGACAGGCGTACTGGAGCCTTCTGAGGAAAGGTGTCATGGGTCATTGTGATTACAGCGATCATGGAACATTGTGATGACAGTGGTCATGGAGCATTGTAATGACAGGGGCCATGGAGCATTGTGATGACAGGGGTCATGGGGCATTGTGATGACAGTGGTCATGGAGCATTGTGATGAAAGGGGTCATGGAGCACTGTGATCACAGGGGCCATGTATAATTGTGATGACAAAGGCCATGGAGCATTGTGATGACAGTTGTCATGGAGCATTGTGTTGAAAGGGGCATGGAGCATTGTGACGACAATGGTCATGGAGCATTGTGATGACTGGTATCATGGAGCATTGTTCTGAAAAAGGTCATGGGGCAGTGTAATGACAAGTATCATGGAGGATGTGTTGAAAGGAGTCATGGAGCATTGTGATTAAATGGATCATGAGGCATTTTGATGACAAGAGTCATGGAACATTGTGATGACAGGGCTAATGGAGCATTGTGATGACAAGGGCTATGGAGCATTGTGATGACTGGGGTCATGGAGCATTGTGATGAAAGGGGTCATGGATCACTACGATGACATGGGTAATGGAGCATTGTGATGATATGAGCATGGATCATTGTGATGACAGGGGCCAGGGAGCATTGAGAATGACAAGGGCAGGGAACATTGTGATGAGAGCAATCATGGATCATTGTGATGATACCTGTCATGGAACATTGTGCTGACAGGGGCTATAGAGCATTGTGATGACAGGTGTCATGTGGCATTGTGATGACAGTGGTCATAGAGCATTGTGATGACAGGGGTCAAGGAGCATTGTGATGAAAGTGGTCATGGAGCACTGTGATGACACGGGAATGGAGCATTATGATGACAAGAGTTCTGGAGCATTGTGATGACAAGGGTATGGAGCATTGTGATTACAGGGGACCAGGAGCATTGTGATTACATGGGCAGTGAATATTGTGATGACAGGGGTCATGGAGCACTGTGATGACTAGTGTCATGGAATATTGTGATGACAGGGATCATGGAGCATTGTGATGAGAGGGGCCTTGGAGCATTATGATGATAGGCGTTATGGGGCATTGTGATGACAGCGGTCTTGGAGCATTGTGATGAAAGGGATCATGGAGCAATGTGATTACAGGAGCCATGGAGCATTGTGAATGCATAGGCCATGGAGCAATGGAATGACAGGGGTCAAGGAGCATTGTGATGTAAGTTGTCATGGAGCATTGTGATGACTCTTGTCCATGAACATTGTGATGACATGGTTCATGGAGCATTGTGATGACAGGTGTCATGTGGAATTGTGATGAGAGCGGTCATATAGAATTGTGATGAAAGGTATCAGGGAGGACTCCGATGACAGGGGCCGTGGAGCACTGTGATGACAGTGATCATCTAGAATTGTGATGAAATATACCAGGGAGCATTGTGATGACAGGGGTCATGGATCACCGCAATTATAGAGGCCATGGAGCATTGTGAATACAAAGATCATGGAGCATTGAGATGACAGGGGTCACGGATCATTGTGATGACAAGGGTCCTGGAACCTTGTGATGACACGGTTCATGGAGCATTGTGATAACAAGGTTCTTCAAGCATTGTGATGACACGGGCATGGAGCATTATGATGACAAGAGTTCTGGAGCATTGTGATGACAAGGGTATGGAGCACTATGATTACAGGGGACCAGGAGCATTGTGATTACATGGGCAGTGAATATTGTGATGACAGGGGTCATGGAGCACTGTGATGACTAGTGTCATGGAACATTGTGATGACAGGAATCATGGAGCATTGTGATGAGAGGGGCCTTAGAGCATTATGATGATAGGCGTCATGGGGCATTGTGATGACAGCGGTCTTGGAGCATTGTGATGAAAGGGATCATGGAGCAATGTGCTTACAGGAGCCATGGAGCATTGTGAATGCATAGGCCATGGAGCAATGAAATGACAGGGGTCAAGGAGCATTGTGATGTAAGTTGTCATGGAGCATTGTGATGACAAGTGTCCATGAACATTGTGATGACATGGTTCATGGAGCATTGTGATGACAAGTGCCATGGCGAATTGTGATGACAGGTGTCATGGGGCATTGTGATGACAGTGGTCATGTAGAATTGTAATGAAAGGTATCATGGAGGACTCTGACGACAGGGGCCGTGAGGCACTGTGATGACAGTGGTCATCTAGAATTGTGATGAAATATACCAGGGAGCATTGTGATGACAGGGGTCATGGATCACCGCAATTATAGGGGCCATGGAGCATTGTGAATACAAAGATCATGAAGCATTGAGATGACAGGGGTCATGGATCATTGTGATGACAAGGGTCCTGGAACCTTGTGATGACACGGTTCATGGAGCATTGTGATGACAAGGTTCTTCAAGCATTGTGATGACACGGGCATGGAGCATTATGATGACAAGAGTTCTGGAGCATTGTGATGAAAAGGGTATGGAGCACTGTGATTACAGGGGACCAGGAGCATTGTGATTACATGGGCAGTGAATATTGTGATGACAGGGGTTCATGGAGCACTGTGCTGACAAGTGTCATGGAGAATTGTGATGAGACGGGCCTTGGAGCATTATGATGATAGGCGTCATGGGAGTGGTCATAGAACATTGTGATGAAAGGGATCATGGAGCAATGTGATTACAGGGGCCATGGAGCATTTTGAATGCATAGTCCGTGGAGCAGTGTGATGACAGGGGTCATGGAGCATTGTGATGAATGTGGTCATAGTTCATTGTGATGATAAGTGTCCAGGAACATTGTGATGACATGGATCATGGAGCATTGTGATGACAAGGGCCATGGCGAATTGTGATGACAGGTGTCATGGGGCATTGTGATGACAGTGGTCATCTAGAATTGTGATGAAAGGTAACATGGAGCACTGTGATAAAAAGGGCCATGGAGCATTGTGATGACAAAGGCCATGGAGCATTTTGATGACAAGTGTCATGGAGCATTGTGATGAGAGGGGCCTTGGAGCATTATGATGATAGGCGTCATGGCGTATTGTGATGAGAGTGGTCATAGAACATTAGAATATTGTGATGAAAGGGATCATGGAGCAATGTGATTACAGGGGCCATGGAGCATTGTGAATGCATAGGCCATGGAGCAATGAAATGACAGGGGTCAAGGAGCATTGTGATGTAAGTTGTCATGGAGCATTGTCATGACTATTGTCCAAGAACATTGTGATGACATGTTTCATGGAGCATTGTGATGACAAGTGCCATGGCGAATTGTGATGACAGGTGTCATGCGGCATTGTGATGACAGTGGTCATGTAGAATTGTAATGAAAGGTATCATGGAGGACTCTGACGACAGGGGCCGTGGAGCACTGTGATGACAGTGGTCATCTAGAATTGTGATGAAATATACCAGGGAGCATTGTGATGACAGGGGTCATGGATCACCGCAATTATAGGGGCCAGGGAGCATTGTGAATACAAAGATCATGGAGCATTGAGATAACAGGGGTCATGGATCATTGTGATGACAAGGGTCCTGGAACCTTGTGATGACACGGTTCATGGAGCATTGTGATGACAAGGTTCTTCAAGCATTGTGATGACACGGGCATGGAGCATTATGATGACAAGAGTTCTGGAGCATTGTGATGAAAAGGTTATGGAGCACTGTGATTACAGGGGACCAGGAGCATTGTGATTACATGGGCAGTGAATATTGTGATGACAGGTGTTCATGGAGCACTGTGATGACAAGTGTCATGGAACATTGTGATGACAGGGTTCATGGAGCATTGTGATGAGAGGGGCCTTGGAGCATTATGATGATAGGCGTCATGGGGTATTGTGATGAGAGTGGTCATAGAACATTGTGATGAAAGGGATCATGGAGCAATGTGATTACAGGGGCCATGGAGCATTTTGAATGCATAGGCCATGGAGCAGTGTGATAACAGGGGTCATGGAGCATTGTGATGAATGTGGTCATAGTTCATTGTGATGATAAGTGTCCAAGAACATTGTGATGACATGGATCATGGAGCATTGTGATGACAAGGGCCATGGCGAATTGTGATGACAGGTGTCATGGGGCATTGTGATGACAGTGGTCATCGAGAATTATTAGGAAAGGTAACATGGAGCACTGTGATAACAGGGGCCATGGAGCATTGTGCTGACAAAGGCCATGGAGCATTTTGATGACAAGTGTCATGGAGCATTGTGATGAGACGGGCATGGAGCATTATGATGCCCAGAGTTCTGGAGCATTGTGGTGACAAGGGCATGGAGCATTGTGATGACAAGGGCCATGGCCATTTCTGATGACAGGTGTCCTCGGGCATTGAGATGACAGAGGTTATCTAGCATTGTGATGAAAGGTACCATGGATCACTGTGATAACCGGGGCCATGGAGCATTGTGATGATAAAGGCCATGGAGCATTTTAATGAAAAATGTCATGGAGAATTGTGATGAGACGGGCATGGAGCATTATGATGACAAGAGTTCTGGAGCATTGCGTTGACAAGGGAATGGAGCATTGTGATTACAGGGACCATGGAGGATAGTGATGACATCTGTCATGGAACATTGTGCTGACAGGGGCCATGGAGCATTGTGATGACAGGTATAATGTGGCATTGTAATGACAGTGGTCATAGAGCATTGTGATGAAATGGATCATGGAGCAATGTGATTACAGGGACCATGTAGCATTGCGAATGCATAGGCTATGGAGCATTGTGATGACAGGAGTCAAGGAGCATTGTGATGTAAGTGGTCATGGATCATTGTGATGACAAGTGTCCTGGACCATTGTGATGACACGGGTCATGGAGCATTGTGATGGCAAGGGCCATGGCGAATTGTGATGACATGTGTCTTGGGGCATTGTGATGACAGTGGTCATCTAGAATTGTGATAAAAGGTATCATAGAGCACTGTGATGACAGGGGCCATGGAGTATTGTAATGACAAGGCCATGGAACATTGTGATGACAAGTATCATGGAGCTTTGTGATGACACGAGCATTCATCATTATGATGACAAGAGTTCTGGAGCATTGTGATGACAAGGGCATTGAGCATTGTGATTACAGGGTCATGGAGCATTGTGATGACAACTGTCATGGAACATTGTGATGACAGGGTTCATGGAGCATTGTGATTAAAGGGGCCATGGAGCATTTTGATGACAAGGGCAGGCAAACATTTTGATTACATTGGTAATGGAGCATTGTGATGACATGGGCAGGGAACATTGTATAGACAGGTGTAATGGAACATTGTGATTACAGGGGACATGGAGCATTTTGATGACATGGGCAGGCAACATTGTGATGACAGGTGTCATGGAGCATTGTGATGACAATTGTAATGGAACGTTGTGCTGACAGGGATCATGGAGCATTGTGATGAGACGGTCATTGGAGCATTGTGATGACAGGCGTACTGGAGCCTTCTGAGGAAAGGTGTCATGAGTCATTGTGATTACAGCGATCATGGAACATTGTGATGACAGTGGTCATGGAGCATTGTAATGACAGGGGCCATGGAGCATTGTGATGACAGGGGTCATGGGGCATTGTGATGACAGTGGTCATGGAGCATTGTGATGAAAGGGGTCATGGAGCACTGTGATCACAGGGGCCATGTATAATTGTGATGACAAAGACCATGGAGCATTGTGATGACAGTTGTCATGGAGCATTGTGTTGAAAGGGGCATGGAGCATTGTGACGACAATGGTCATGGAGCATTGTGATGACTGGTATCATGGAGCATTGTTCTGAAAAAGGTCATGGGGCAGTGTAATGACAAGTATCATGGAGGATGTGATGAAAGGAGTCATGGAGCATTGTGATTAAATGGATCATGAGGCATTTTGATGACAAGAGTCATGGAACATTGTGATGACAGGGCTAATGGAGCATTGTGATGACAAGAGCTATGGAGCATTGTGATGACTGGGGTCATGGAGCATTTTGATGAAAGGAGTCATGGATCACTACGATGACATGGGTAATGGAGCATTGTGATGATATGAGCATGGAGCATTGTGATGACAGGGGCCAGGGAGCATTGAGAATGACAAGGGCAGGGAACATTGTGATGACAGCAGTCATGGATCATTGTGATGATACCTGTCATGGAACATTGTGCTGACAGGGGCTATACAGCATTGTGATGACAGGTGTCATGTGGCATTGTGATGACAGTGGTCATAGAGCATTGTGATGACAGGGGTCAAGGAGCATTGTGATGAAAGTGGTCATGGAGCACTGTGATGACACGGGAATGGAGCATTATGATGACAAGAGTTCTGGAGCATTGTGATAACAGGGGTATGGAGCATTGTGATTACAGGGGACCAGGAGCATTGTGATTACATGGGCAGTGAATATTGTGATGACAGGGGTCATGGAGCACTGTGATGACTAGTGTCATGGAACATTGTGATGACAGGGATCATGGAGCATTGTGATGAGAGGGGCCTTGGAGCATTATGATGATAGGCGTCATGGGGCATTGTGATGACAGCGGTCTTGGAGCATTGTGATGAAAGGGATCATGGAGCAATGTGATTACAGGAGCCATGGAGCATTGTGAATGCATAGGCCATGGAGCAATGGAATGACAGGGGTCAAGGATCATTGTGATGTAAGTTGTCATGGAGCATTGTGATGACTATTGTCCATGAACATTGTGATGACATGGTTCATGGAGCATTGTGATGACAGGTGTCATGTGGAATTGTGATGAGAGCGGTCATATAGAATTGTGATGAATGGTATCAGGAAGGAGTCTGATGACAGGGGCCGTGGAGCACTGTGATGACAGTGGTCATCTAGAATTGTGATGAAATATACCAGGGAGCATTGTGATGACAGGGGTCATGGATCACCGCAATTATAGGGGCCATGGAGCATTGTGAATACAAAGATCATGGAGCATTGAGAAGACAGGGGTCATGGATCATTGTGATGACAAGGGTCCTGGAACCTTGTGATGACACGGTTCATGGAGCATTGTGATGACAAGGTTCTTCAAGCATTGTGATGACATGGGCATGGAGCATTATGATAACAAGAGTTCTGGAGCATTGCGTTGACAAGGGAATGGAGCATTGTGATTACAGGGACCATGGAGGAGAGTGATGACATCTGTCATGGAACATTGTGCTGACAGGGGCCATGGAGCATTGTGATGACAGGTATAATGTGGCATTGTAATGACAGTGGTCATAGAGCATTGTGATGAAATGGATCATGGAGCAATGTGATTACAGGGACCATGCAGCATTGCAAATGCATAGGCTATGGAACATTGTGATGACAGGAGTCAAGGAGCATTGTAATGTAAATGGTCATGGATCATTGTGATGACAAGAGTCCTGGACCATTGTGATGACACGGGTCATGGAGCATTGTGATGGCAAAGGCCATGGCGAATTGTGATGACATGTGTCTTGGGGCATTGTGATGACAGTGGTCATCTAGAACTGTGATAAAAGGTATCATGGAGCACTGTGATTACAGGGGCCATGGAGTATTGTAATGACAAGTCCATGGAACATTGTGATGACAAGTATCATGGAGCTTTGTGATGACACGTGCATTCATCATTATGATGACAAGAGTTCTGGAGCATTGTGATGACAAGGGCATGGAGCATTGTGATTACAGGGTCATGGAGCATTGTGATGACAACTGTCATGGAACATTGTGATGACAGGGTTCATGGAGCATTGTGATTAAAGGGGCCATGGAGCATTTTGATGACAAGGGCAGGCGAACATTTTGATTACATTGGTAATGGAGCATTGTGATGACATGGGCAGGGAACATTGTGAAGACACGTGTAATGGAACATTGTGATTACAGGGGACATGGAGCATTTTGATGACATGGGCAGGCAACATTGTGATGACAGGTGTCATGGAGCATTTTGATGACAATTGTCATGGAACGTTGTGCTGACAGGGATCATGGAGCATTGTGATGAGAGGGGCCTTGGAGCATTATGATGATAGGCATCATGGGGCATTGTGATGACAGCGGTCTTGGAGCATTGTGATGAAAGGGATCATGGAGCAATGTGATTACAGGAGCCATGGAGCATTGTGAATGCATAGGCCATGGAGCAATGAAATGACAGGGGTCAAGGAGCATTGTGATGTAAGTTGTCATGGAGCATTGTGATGACAAGTGTCCATGAACATGGTGATGACATGGATCATGGATCATTGTGATGACAAGGGCCATGGCGAATTGTGATGACAGGTGTCATGGGGCATTGTGATGACAGTGGTCATCAAGAATTGTGAGGAAAGGTAACATGGAGCACTGTGATAACAGGGGCCATGGAGCATTGTGATGACAAAGGCCATGGAGCATTTTGATGACAAGTGTCATGGAGCATTGTGATGAGACGGGCATGGAGCATTATGATGCCAAGCGTTCTGGAGCATTGTGGTGACAAGGGCATGGAGCATAGTGATGACAAGAGTTCTGGAGCATTGTGATGAAACGGGTATGGAGCACTGTGATTACAGGGGACCAGGAGCATTGTGATTACATGGGCAGTGAATATTGTGATGACAGGCGTTCATGGAGCACTGTGATGACAAGTGTCATTGAACATTGTGATGACATGGTTCATGGAGCATTGTGATGAGAGGGGCCTTGGAGCATTATGATGATAGGCGTCATGGGATATTGTGATGAGAGTGGTCATAGAACAATGTGATTAAAGGGATCATGGAGCAATATGCTTACAGGAGCCATGGAGCATTGTGAATGCATAGGCCATGGAGCAATGAAATGACAGGGGTCAAGGAGCATTGTGATGTAAGTTGTCATGGAGCATTGTGATGACAAGTGTCCATGAACATTGTGATGACATGGTTCATGGAGTATTGTGATGACAAGTGCCATGGCGAATTGTGATGACAGGTGTCATGGAGCAACGTGATGACAGTGGTCATCTAGAATTGTGATGAAATATACCAGGGAGCATTGTGATGACAGGGGTCATGGATCACCGCAATTATAGGGGCCATGGAGCATTGTGAATACAACGATCATGGAGCATTGAGATGACAGGGGTCATGGATAATTGTGATGACAAGGGTCCTGGAACCTTGTGATGACACGGTTCATGGAGCATTGTGATGACAAGGTTCTTCAAGCATTGTGATGACACGGGCATGGAGCATTATGATGACAAGAGTTCTGGAGCATTGTGATGAAAATGGTATGGAGCACTGTGATTACAGGGGACCAGGAGCATTGTGATTACATGGGCAGTGAATATTGTGATGACAGGGGTTCATGTAGCACTGTGATGACAAGTGTCATGGAACATTGTGATGACAGGTTTCATGGAGCATTGTGATGAGAGGGGCCTTGGAGCATTATGATGATACGCGTCATGGGGCCTTGTGATGACAGCGGTCTTGGAGCATTGTGATGAAAGGGATCATGGAGCAATGTGATTACAGGGGCCATGGAGCATTTTGAATGCATAGGCCATGGAGCAGTGTGATGACAGGGGTCATGGAGCATTGTGATGAATGTGGTCATAGTTCATTGTGATGATAAGTGTCCAGGAACATTGTGATGACATGGATCATGGAGCATTGTGATGACAAGGGCCATGGCGAATTGTGATGACAGGTGTCATGGGGCCTTGTGATGACAGTGGTCATCTAGAATTGTGATGAAAGGTAACATGGAGCACTGTGATAACTGGGGTCATGGAGCATTGTGATGACAAAGGCCATGGAGCATTTTGATGACAAGTGTCATGGAGCATTGTGATGAGACGGGCATGGAGCATTATGATGCCAAGAGTTCTGGATCATTGTGGTGACAAGGGCATGGAGCATTGTGATGACAAGGGCCATGGACAATTCTGATGACAGGTGTCATCGGGCATTGTGATGACAGAGGTTATCTAGCATTGTGATGAAAGGTACCATGGATCACTGTAATAACAGGGGACATGGAGCATTGTGATTATAAAGGCAATGGAGCATTTTAATGAAAAGTGTCATGGAGAATTGTGATGAGACGGCCATGGAGCATTATGATGACAAGAGTTCTGGAGCATTGCGTTGACAAGGGAATGGAGCATTGTGATTACAGGGACCATGGAGGAGAGTGATGACATCTGTCATGGAACATTGTGCTGACAGGGGCCATGGAGCATTGTGATGACAGGTATAATGTGGCATTGTAATGACAGGGGTCATAGAGCATTGTGATGAAATGGATCATGGAGCCATGTGATTACAGGGACCATGTAGCATTGCAAATGCATAGGCTATGGAGCATTGTGATGACAGGAGTCAAGGAGCATTGTGATGTAAGTGGTCATGGATCATTGTGATGACAAGTGTCCTGGACCATTGTGATGACACGGGTCATGGAGCATTGTGATGGCAAGGGCCATGGCGAATTGTGATGACATGTGTCTTGGGGCATTGTGATGACAGTGGTCATCTAGAACTGTGATAAAAGGTATCATGGAGCACTGTGATGACAGGGGCCATGGAGTATTGTAATGACAAGGCCATGGAACATTGTGATGACAAGTATCATGGAGCTTTGTGATGACACGTGCATTCATCATTATGATGACAAGAGTTCTGGAGCATTGTGATGACAAGGGCATGGAGCATTGTGATTACAGGGTCATGGAGCATTGTGATGACAACTGTCATGGAACATTGTGATGACAGGGTTCATGGAGCATTGTGATTAAAGGGACCATGGAGCATTTCGATGACAAGGGCAGGCGAACATTTTGATTACATTGGTAATGGAGCATTGTGATGACATGGGCAGGGAACATTGTGAAGACAGGTGTAATGGAACATTGTGATTACAGGGGACATGGAGCATTTTGATGACATGGGCAGGCAACATTGTGATGACAGGTGTCATGGAGCATTTTGATGACAATTGTCATGGAACGTTGTGCTGACAGGGATCATGGAGCATTGTGATGAGACGGTCATTGGAGCATTGTGATGACAGGCGTACTGGAGCCTTCTGAGGAAAGGTGTCATGGGTCATTGTGATTACAGCGATCATGGAACATTGTGATGACAGTGGTCATGGAGCATTGTAATGACAGGGGCCATGGAGCATTGTGATGACAGGGGTCATGGGGCATTGTGATGACAGTGGTCATGGAACATTGTGATGAAAGGGGTCATGGAGCACTGTGATCACAGGGGCCATGTATAATTGTGATGACAAAGACCATGGAGCATTGTGATGACAGTTGTCATGGAGCATTGTGTTGAAAGGGGCATGGAGCATTGTGACGACAATGGTCATGGAGCATTGTGATGACTGGTATCATGGAGCATTGTTCTGAAAAAGGTCATGGGGCAGTGTAATGACAAGTATCATGGAGGATGTGATGAAAGGACTCATGGAGCATTGTGATTAAATGGATCATGAGGCATTTTGATGACAAGAGTCATGGAACATTGTGATGACAGGGCTAATGGAGCATTGTGATGACAAGAGCTATGGAGCTTTGTGATGACTGGGGTCATGGAGCATTGTGATGAAAGGGGTCATGGATCACTACGATGACATGGGTAATGGAGCATTGTGATGATATGAGCATGGAGCATTGTGATGACAGGGGCCAGGGAGCATTGAGAATGACAAGGGCAGGGAACATTGTGATGACAGCAGTCATGGATCATTGTGATGATACCTGTCATGGAACATTGTGCTGACAGGGGCTATAGAGCATTGTGATGACAGGTGTCATGTGGCATTGTGATGACAGTGGTCATAGAGCATTGTGATGACAGGGGTCAAGGAGCATTGTGATGAAAGTGGTCATGGAGCACTGTGATGACACGGGAATGGAGCATTATGATGACAAGGGTTCTGGAGCATTGTGATGACAAGGGTATGGAGCATTGTGATTACAGGGGACCAGGAGCATTGTGATTACATGGGCAGTGAATATTGTGATGACAGGGGTCATGGAGCACTGTGATGACTAGTGTCATGGAACATTGTGATGACAGGGATCATGGAGCATTGTGATGAGAGGGGCCTTGGAGCATTATGATGATAGGCGTCATGGGGCATTGTGATGACAGCGGTCTTGGAGCATTGTGATGAAAGGGATCATGGAGCAATGTGATTACAGGAGCCATGGAGCATTGTGAATGCATAGGCCATGGAGCAATGGAATGACAGGGGTCAAGGAGCATTGTGATGTAAGTTGTCATGGAGCATTGTGATGACTATTGTCCATGAACATTGTGATGACATGGTTCATGGAGCATTGTGATGACAGGTGTCATGTGGAATTGTGATGAGAGCGGTCATATAGAATTGTGATGAAAGGTATCAGGGAGGACTCTGATGACAGGGGCCGTGGAGCACTGTGATGACAGTGGTCATCTAGAATTGTGATGAAATATACCAGGGAGCATTGTGATG
This sequence comes from Balaenoptera borealis, assembly GCF_965194805.1. Lineage (NCBI taxonomy): Eukaryota > Metazoa > Chordata > Mammalia > Artiodactyla > Balaenopteridae > Balaenoptera > Balaenoptera borealis. Next base: position 31,140 of record NW_028122698.1, on the reverse strand, counting down.
ACAGGGGTCATGGATCACCGCAATTATAGGGGCCATGGAGCATTGTGAATACAAAGATCATGGAGCATTGAGATGACAGGGGTCACGGATCATTGTGATGACAAGGGTCCTGGAACCCTGTGATGACACGGTTCATGGAGCATTGTGATGACAAGGTTCTTCAAGCATTGTGATGACACGGGCATGGAGCATTATGATGACAAGAGTTCTGGAGCATTGTGATGACAAGGGTATGGAGCACTATGATTGCAGGGGACCAGGAGCATTGTGATTACATGGGCAGTGAATATTGTGATGACAGGGGTCATGGAGCACTGTGATGACAGGGGTCATGGAGCACTGTGATGACTAGTGTCATGGAACATTGTGATGACAGGGATCATGGAGCATTGTGATGAGAGGGGCCTTAGAGCATTATGATGATAGGCGTCATGGGGCATTGTGATGACAGCGGTCTTGGAGCATTGTGATGAAAGGGATCATGGAGCAATGTGCTTACAGGAGCCATGGAGCATTGTGAATGCATAGGCCATGGAGCAATGAAATGACAGGGGTCAAGGAGCATTGTGATGTAAGATGTCATGGAGCATTGTGATGACAAGTGTCCATGAACATTGTGATGACATGGTTCATGGAGCATTGTGATGACAAGTGCCATGGCGAATTGTGATGACAGGTGTCATAGGGCATTGTGTTGAAAGGGGCATGGAGCATTGTGACGACAATGGTCATGGAGCATTGTGATGACTGGTATCATGGAGCATTGTTCTGAAAAAGGTCATGGGGCAGTGTAATGACAAGTATCATGGAGCATGTGATGAAAGGAGTCATGGAGCATTGTGATCATGAGGCATTTTGATGACAAGAGTCATGGAACATTGTGATGACAGGGCTAATGGAGCATTGTGATGACAAGGGCTATGGAGCATTGTGATGACAGGTGTCATGCAGCATTGTGATGAAAGGGGTCATGGATCACTACGATGACATGGGTAATGGAGCATTGTGATGATATGAGCATGGAGCATTGTGAGGACAGGGGCCAGGGAGCATTGAGATGATAAGGGCAGGGAACATTGTGATGACAGCAGTCATGGATAATTGTGATGATACCTGTCATGGAACATTGTGCTGACAGGGGCTATAGAGCATTGTGATGACAGGTGTCATGTGGCATTGTGATGACAGTGGTCATAGAGCATTGTTATGACAGGGGTCAGGGAGCATTGTGATGAAAGTGGTCATGGAGCACTGTGATGACACGGGCATGGAGAATTATGATGACAAGGGTTCTGGAGCATTGTGATGACAAGGGTATGGAGCATTGTGATTACAGGGGACCAGGAGCATTGTGATTACATGGGCAGTGAATATTGTGATGACAGGGGTCAGGGAGCACTGTGATGACTAGTGTCATGGAATATTGGGAGGACAGGGATCATGGAGCATTGTGATAAGAGTGGCCTTGGAGCATTATGATGATAGGCATCATGGGGCATTGTGATGACAGCGGTCTTGGAGCATTGTGATGAAAGGGATCATGGAGCAATGTGATTACAGGAGCCATGGAGCATTGTGAATACATAGGCCATGGAGCAATGGAATGACAGGGGTCAAGGAGCATTGTGATGTAAGTTGTCATGGAGCATTGTGATGACAAGTGTCCATGAACATTGTGATGACATGGATCATGGATCATTGTGATGACAAGGGCCATGGCGAATTGTGATGACAGGTGTCATGGGGCATTGTGATGACAGTGGTCATCGAGAATTGTGAGGAAAGGTAACATGGAGCACTGTGATAACAGGAGCCATGGAGCATTGTGATGACAAAGGCCATGGAGCATTTTGATGACAAGTGTCATGGAGCATTGTGATGAGACGGGCATGGAGCATTATGATGCCAAGCGTTCTGGAGCATTGTGGTGACAAGGGCATGGAGCATAGTGATGACAAGAGTTCTGGAGCATTGTGATGAAAAGGGTATGGAGCACTGTGATTACAGGGGACCAGGAGCATTGTGATTACATGGGCAGTGAATATTGTGATGACAGGGGTTCATGTAGCACTGTGATGACAAGTGTCATGGAACATTGTGATGACAGGTTTCATGGAGCATTGTGATGAGAGGGGCCTTGGAGCATTATGATGATACACGTCATGGGGCCTTGTGATGACAGCGGTCTTGGAGCATTGTGATGAAAGGGATCATGGAGCAATGTGATTACAGGGGCCATGGAGCATTTTGAATGCATAGGCCATGGAGCAGTGTGATGACAGGGGTCATGGAGCATTGTGATGAATGTGGTCATAGTTCATTGTGATGATAAGTGTCCAGGAACATTGTGATGACATGGATCATGGAGCATTGTGATGACAAGGGCCATGGCGAATTGTGATGACAGGTGTCATGGGGCATTGTGATGACAGTGGTCATCTAGAATTGTGATGAAAGGTAACATGGAGCACTGTGATAACTGGGGTCATGGAGCATTGTGATGACAAAGGCCATGGAGCATTTTGATGACAAGTGTCATGGAGCATTGTGATGAGACGGGCATGGAGCATTATGATGCCAAGAGTTCTGGATCATTGTGGTGACAAGGGCATGGAGCATTGTGATGACAAGGGCCATGGACAATTCTGATGACAGGTGTCATCGGGCATTGTGATGACAGAGGTTATCTAGCATTGTGATGAAAGGTACCATGGATCACTGTAATAACAGGGGACATGGAGCATTGTGATTATAAAGGCAATGGAGCATTTTAATGAAAAGTGTCATGGAGAATTGTGATGAGACGGCCATGGAGCATTATGATGACAAGAGTTCTGGAGCATTGCGTTGACAAGGGAATGGAGCATTGTGATTACAGGGACCATGGAGGAGAGTGATGACATCTGTCATGGAACATTGTGCTGACAGGGGCCATGGAGCATTGTGATGACAGGTATAATGTGGCATTGTAATGACAGGGGTCATAGAGCATTGTGATGAAATGGATCATGGAGCCATGTGATTACAGGGACCATGTAGCATTGCAAATGCATAGGCTATGGAGCATTGTGATGACAGGAGTCAAGGAGCATTGTGATGTAAGTGGTCATGGATCATTGTGATGACAAGTGTCCTGGACCATTGTGATGACACGGGTCATGGAGCATTGTGATGGCAAGGGCCATGGCGAATTGTGATGACATGTGTCTTGGGGCATTGTGATGACAGTGGTCATCTAGAACTGTGATAAAAGGTATCATGGAGCACTGTGATGACAGGGGCCATGGAGTATTGTAATGACAAGGCCATGGAACATTGTGATGACAAGTATCATGGAGCTTTGTGATGACACGTGCATTCATCATTATGATGACAAGAGTTCTGGAGCATTGTGATGACAAGGGCATGGAGCATTGTGATTACAGGGTCATGGAGCATTGTGATGACAACTGTCATGGAACATTGTGATGACAGGGTTCATGGAGCATTGTGATTAAAGGGACCATGGAGCATTTCGATGACAAGGGCAGGCGAACATTTTGATTACATTGGTAATGGAGCATTGTGATGACATGGGCAGGGAACATTGTGAAGACAGGTGTAATGGAACATTGTGATTACAGGGGACATGGAGCATTTTGATGACATGGGCAGGCAACATTGTGATGACAGGTGTCATGGAGCATTTTGATGACAATTGTCATGGAACGTTGTGCTGACAGGGATCATGGAGCATTGTGATGAGACGGTCATTGGAGCATTGTGATGACAGGCGTACTGGAGCCTTCTGAGGAAAGGTGTCATGGGTCATTGTGATTACAGCGATCATGGAACATTGTGATGACAGTGGTCATGGAGCATTGTAATGACAGGGGCCATGGAGCATTGTGATGACAGGGGTCATGGGGCATTGTGATGACAGTGGTCATGGAACATTGTGATGAAAGGGGTCATGGAGCACTGTGATCACAGGGGCCATGTATAATTGTGATGACAAAGACCATGGAGCATTGTGATGACAGTTGTCATGGAGCATTGTGTTGAAAGGGGCATGGAGCATTGTGACGACAATGGTCATGGAGCATTGTGATGACTGGTATCATGGAGCATTGTTCTGAAAAAGGTCATGGGGCAGTGTAATGACAAGTATCATGGAGGATGTGATGAAAGGACTCATGGAGCATTGTGATTAAATGGATCATGAGGCATTTTGATGACAAGAGTCATGGAACATTGTGATGACAGGGCTAATGGAGCATTGTGATGACAAGAGCTATGGAGCTTTGTGATGACTGGGGTCATGGAGCATTGTGATGAAAGGGGTCATGGATCACTACGATGACATGGGTAATGGAGCATTGTGATGATATGAGCATGGAGCATTGTGATGACAGGGGCCAGGGAGCATTGAGAATGACAAGGGCAGGGAACATTGTGATGACAGCAGTCATGGATCATTGTGATGATACCTGTCATGGAACATTGTGCTGACAGGGGCTATAGAGCATTGTGATGACAGGTGTCATGTGGCATTGTGATGACAGTGGTCATAGAGCATTGTGATGACAGGGGTCAAGGAGCATTGTGATGAAAGTGGTCATGGAGCACTGTGATGACACGGGAATGGAGCATTATGATGACAAGAGTTCTGGAGCCTTGTGATGACAAGGTTATGGAGCATTGTGATTACAGGGGACCAGGAGCATTGTGATTACATGGGCAGTGAATATTGTGATGACAGGGGTCATGGAGCACTGTGATGACTAGTGTCATGGAACATTGTGATGAGAGGGATCATGGAGCACTGTGATGAGAGGGGCCTTGGAGCATTATGATGATAGGCGTCATGGGGCATTGTGATGACAGCGGTCTTGGAGCATTGTGATGACTAGTGTCATGGAACATTGTGATGACAGGGTTCATGGAGCATTGTGATGAGAGGGGCCTTGGAGCATTATGAAGATACGCCTCATGGGGCCTTGTGATGACAGCGGTCTCGGAGCATTGTGATGACTAGTGTCATGGAACATTGTGATGACAGGGTTCATGGAGCATTGTGATGAGAGGGGCCTTGGAGCATTATGAAGATACGCCTCATGGGGCCTTGTGATGACAGCGGTCTTGGAGCATTGTGATGAAAGGGATCATGGAGCAATGTGATTACAGGGGCCATGGAGCATTTTGAATGCATAGGCCATGGAGCAGTGTGATGACAGGGGTCATGGAGCATTGTGATGAATGTGGTCATAGTTCATTGTGATGATAAGTGTCCAGGAACATTGTGATGACATGGATCATGGAGCATTGTGATGACAAGGGCCATGGCGAATTGTGATGACAGGTGTCATGGGGCCTTGTGATGACAGTGGTCATCTAGAATTGTGATGAAAGGTAACATGGAGCACTATGATAACAGGGGCCATGGAGCATTGTGATGACAAAGGCCATGGAGCATTTTGATGACAAGTGTCATGGAGCATTGTGATGAGACGGGCATGGAGCATTATGATGCCCAGAGTTCTGGAGCATTGTGGCGACAAGGACATGGAGCATTGTGATGACAAGGTCCATGGCCAATTCTGATGACAGGTGTCCTCGGGCATTGTGATGACAGAGGTTATCTAGCATTGTGATGAAAGGTACCATGGATCACTGTGATAACAGGGGCCATGGAGCATTGTGATGATAAAGGCCATGGAGCATTTTAATGAAAAGTGTCATGGAGAATTGTGATGAGACGGGCATGGAGCATTATGATGACAAGAGTTCTGGAGCATTGCGTTGACAAGGGAATGGAGCATTGTGATTACAGGGACCATGGAGGATAGTGATGACATCTGTCATGGAACATTGTGCTGACAGGGGCCATGGAGCATTGTGATGACAGGTATAATGTGGCATTGTAATGACAGTGGTCATAGAGCATTGTAATGAAATGGATCATGGAGCAATGTGATTACAGGGACCATGTAGCATTGCGAATGCATAGGCTATGGAGCATTGTGATGACAGGAGTCAAGGAGCATTGTGATGTAAGTGGTCATGGATCATTGTGATGACAAGTGTCCTGGACCATTGTGATGACACGGGTCATGGAGCATTGTGATGGCAAGGGCCATGGCGAATTGTGATGACATGTGTCTTGGGGCATTGTGATGACAGTGGTCATCTAGAATTGTGATAAAAGGTATCATGGAGCACTGTGATGACAGTGGCCATGAAGTATTGTAATGACAAGGCCATGGAACATTGTGATGACAAGTATCATGGAGTTTTGTGATGACACGAGCATTCATCATTATGATGACAAGAGTTCTGGAGCATTGTGATGACAACTGTCATGGAACATTGTGATGACAGGGTTCATGGAGCATTGTGATTAAAGGGACCATGGAGCATTTCGATGACAAGGGCAGGCGAACATTTTGATTACATTGGTAATGGAGCATTGTGATGACATGGGCAGGGAACATTGTGAAGACAGGTGTAATGGAACATTGTGATTACAGGGGACATGGAGCATTTTGATGACATGGGCAGGCAACATTGTGATGACAGGTGTCATGGAGCATTTTGATGACAATTGTCATGGAACGTTGTGCTGACAGGGATCATGGAGCATTGTGATGAGACGGTCATTGGAGCATTGTGATGACAGGCGTACTGGAGCCTTCTGAGGAAAGGTGTCATGGGTCATTGTGATTACAGCGATCATGGAACATTGTGATGACAGTGGTCATGGAGCATTGTAATGACAGGGGCCATGGAGCATTGTGATGACAGGGGTCATGGGGCATTGTGATGACAGTGGTCATGGAACATTGTGATGAAAGGGGTCATGGAGCACTGTGATCACAGGGGCCATGTATAATTGTGATGACAAAGACCATGGAGCATTGTGATGACAGTTGTCATGGAGCATTGTGTTGAAAGAGGCATGGAGCATTGTGATGACAATGGTCATGGAGCATTGTGATGACTGGTATCATGGAGCATTGTTCTGAAAAAGGTCATGGGGCAGTGTAATGACAAGTATCATGGAGGATGTGATGAAAGGAGTCATGGAGCATTGTGATTAAATGGATCATGAGGCATTTTGATGACAAGAGTCATGGAACATTGTGATGACAGGGCTAATGGAGCATTGTGATGACAAGAGATTTGGAGCATTGTGATGACTGGGGTCATGGAGCATTGGATGAAAGGGGTCATGGATCACTACGATGACATGGGTAATGGAGCATTGTGATGATATGAGCATGGAGCATTGTGATGACAGGGGCCAGGGAGCATTGAGAATGACAAGGGCAGGGAACATTGTGATGACAGCAGTCATGGATCATTGTGATGATACCTGTCATGGAACATTGTGCTGACAGGGGCTATAGAGCATTGTGATGACAGGTGTCATGTGGCATTGTGATGACAGTGGTCATAGAGCACTGTGATGACAGGAGTCAAGGAGCATTGTGATGAAAGTGGTCATGGAGCACTGTGATGACACGGGAATGGAGCATTATGATGACAAGAGTTCTGGAGCATTGTGATGACAAGGGTATGGAGCATTGTGATTACAGGGGACCAGGATCATTGTGATTACATGGGCAGTGAATATTGTGATGACAGGGGTCATGGAGCACTGTGATGACTAGTGTCATGGAACATTGTGATGACAGGGATCATGGAGCATTGTGATGAGAGGGGCCTTGGAGCATTATGATGATAGGCGTCATGGGGCATTGTGATGACAGCGGGCTTGGAGCATTGTGATGAAAGGGATCATGGAGCAATGTGATTACAGGAGCCATGGAGCATTGTGAATGCATAGGCCATGGAGCAATGGAATGACAGGGGTCAAGGAGCATTGTGATGTAAGTTGTCATGGAGCATTGTGATGACTATTGTCCATGAACATTGTGATGACATGGTTCATGGAGCATTGTGATGACAGGTGTCATGTGGAATTGTGATGAGAGCGGTCATATAGAATTGTGATGAAAGGTATCAGGGAGGACTCTGATGACAGGGGCCGTGGAGCACTGTGATGACAGTGGTCATCTAGAATTGTGATGAAATATACCAGGGAGCATTGTGATGACAGGGGTCATGGATCACCGCAATTATAGGGGCCATGGAGCATTGTGAATACAAAGATCATGGAGCATTGAGATGACAGGGGTCACGGATCATTGTGATGACAAGGGTCCTGGAACCTTGTGATGACACGGTTCATGGAGCATTGTGATGACAAGGTTCTTCAAGCATTGTGATGACACGGGCATGGAGCATTATGATGACAAGAGTTCTGGAGCATTGTGATGACAAGGGTATGGAGCACTATGATTACAGGGGACCAGGAGCATTGTGATTACATGGGCAGTGAATATTGTGATGACAGGGGTCATGGAGCACTGTGATGACAGGGGTCATGGAGCACTGTGATGACTAGTGTCATGGAACATTGTGATGACAGGGATCATGGAGCATTGTGATGAGAGGGGCCTTAGAGCATTATGATGATAGGCGTCATGGGGCATTGTGATGACAGCGGTCTTGGAGCATTGTGATGAAAGGGATCATGGAGCAATGTGCTTACAGGAGCCATGGAGCATTGTGAATGCATAGGCCATGGAGCAATGAAATGACAGGGGTCAAGGAGCATTGTGATGTAAGATGTCATGGAGCATTGTGATGACAAGTGTCCATGAACATTGTGATGACATGGTTCATGGAGCATTGTGATGACAAGTGCCATGGCGAATTGTGATGACAGGTGTCATGGGGCATTGTGTTGAAAGGGGCATGGAGCATTGTGACGACAATGGTCATGGAGCATTGTGATGACTGGTATCATGGAGCATTGTTCTGAAAAAGGTCATGGGGCAGTGTAATGACAAGTATCATGGAGGATGTGATGAAAGGAGTCATGGAGCATTGTGATCATGAGGCATTTTGATGACAAGAGTCATGGAACATTGTGATGACAGGGCTAATGGAGCATTGTGATGACAAGGGCTATGGAGCATTGTGATGACAGGTGTCATGCAGCATTGTGATGAAAGGGGTCATGGATCACTACGATGACATGGGTAATGGAGCATTGTGATGATATGAGCATGGAGCATTGTGAGGACAGGGGCCAGGGAGCATTGAGATGATAAGGGCAGGGAACATTGTGATGACAGCAGTCATGGATCATTGTGATGATACCTGTCATGGAACATTGTGCTGACAGGGGCTATAGAGCATTGTGATGACAGGTGTCATGTGGCATTGTGATGACAGTGGTCATAGAGCATTGTTATGACAGGGGTCAGGGAGCATTGTGATGAAAGTGGTCATGGAGCACTGTGATGACACGGGCATGGAGAATTATGATGACAAGAGTTCTGGAGCATTGTGATGACAAGGGTATGGAGCATTGTGATTACAGGGGACCAGGAGCATTGTGATTACATGGGCAGTGAATATTGTGATGACAGGGGTCATGGAGCACTGTGATGACTAGTGTCATGGAATACTGGGAGGACAGGGATCATGGAGCATTGTGATAAGAGTGGCCTTGGAGCATTATGATGATAGGCATCATGGAGCATTGTGATGACAAAGGCCATGGAGCATTTTGATGACAAGTGTCATGGAGCATTGTGATGAGACGGGCATGGAGCATTATGATGCCAAGCGTTCTGGAGCATTTTGGTGACAAGGGCATGGAGCATACTGATGACAAGAGTTCTGGAGCATTGTGATGAAAAGGGTATGGAGCACTGTGATTACAGGGTACCAGGAGCATTGTGATTACATGGGCAGTGAATATTGTGATGACAGGCGTTCATGGAGCACTGTGATGACAAGTGTCATTGAACATTGTGATGACAGGGTTCATGGAGCATTGTGATGAGAGGGGCCTTGGAGCATTATGATGATAGGCGTCATGGGATATTGTGATGAGAGTGGTCATAGAACATTGTGATGAAAGGGATCATGGAGCAATGTGCTTACAGGAGCCATGGAGCATTGTGAATGCATAGGCCATGGAGCAATGAAATGACAGGGGTCAAGGAGCATTGTGATGTAAGTTGTCATGGAGCATTGTGATGACAAGTGTCCATGAACATTGTGATGACATGTTTCATGGAGCATTGTGATGACAAGTGCCATGGAGAATTGTGATGACAGGTGTCATGGGGCATTGTGATGACAGTGGTCATGTAGAATTGTAATGAAAGGTATCATGGAGGACTCTGACGACAGGGGCCGTGGAGCACTGTGATGACAGTGGTCATCTAGAATTGTGATGAAATATACCAGGGAGCATTGTGATGACAGGGGTCATGGATCACCGCAATTATAGGGGCCATGGAGCATTGTGAATACAAAGATCATGGAGCATTGAGATGACAGGGGTCATGGATCATTGTGATGACAAGGGTCCTGGAACCTTGTGATGACACGGTTCATGGAGCATTGTGATGACAAGGTTCTTCAAGCATTGTGATGACACGGACATGGAGCATTATGATGACAAGAGTTCTGGAGCATTGTGATGAAAAGGGTATGGAGCACTGTGATTACAGGGGACCAGGAGCATTGTGATTACATGGGCAGTGAATATTGTGATGACAGGGGTTCATGTAGCACTGTGATGACAAGTGTCATGGAACATTGTGATGACAGGTTTCATGGAGCATTGTGATGAGAGGGGCCTTGGAGCATTATGATGATACGCGTCATGGGGCCTTGTGATGACAGCGGTCTTGGAGCATTGTGATGAAAGGGATCATGGAGCAATGTGATTACAGGGGCCATGGAGCATTTTGAATGCATAGGCCATGGAGCAGTGTGATGACAGGGGTCATGGAGCATTGTGATGAATGTGGTCATAGTTCATTGTGATGATAAGTGTCCAGGAACATTGTGATGACATGGATCATGGAGCATTGTGATGACAAGGGCCATGGCGAATTGTGATGACAGGTGTCATGGGGCCTTGTGATGACAGTGGTCATCTAGAATTGTGATGAAAGGTAACATGGAGCACTGTGATAACTGGGGTCATGGAGCATTGTGATGACAAAGGCCATGGAGCATTTTGATGACAAGTGTCATGGAGCATTGTGATGAGACGGGCATGGAGCATTATGATGCCCAGAGTTCTGGAGCATTGTGGTGACAAGGGCATGGAGCATTGTGATGACAAGGGCCATGGCCAATTCTGATGACAGGTGTCCTCGGGCATTGTGATGACAGAGGTTATCTAGCATTGTGATGAAAGGTACCATGGATCACTGTGATAACAGGGGCCATGGAGCATTGTGATGATAAAGGCCATGGAGCATTTTAATGAAAAGTGTCATGGAGAATTGTGATGAGACGGGCATGGAGCATTATGATGACAAGAGTTCTGGAGCATTGCGTTGACAAGGGAATGGAGCATTGTGATTACAGGGACCATGGAGGATAGTGATGACATCTGTCATGGAATATTGGGCTGACAGGGGCCATGGAGCATTGTGATGACAGGTATAATGTGGCATTGTAATGACAGTGGTCATAGAGCATTGTGATGAAATGGATCATGGAGCCATGTGATTACAGGGACCATGTAGCATTGCAAATGCATAGGCTATGGAGCATTGTGATGACAGGAGTCAAGGAGCATTGTGATGTAAGTGGTCATGGATCATTGTGATGACAAGTGTCCTGGACCATTGTGATGACACGGGTCATGGAGCATTGTGATGGCAAGGGCCATGGCGAATTGTGATGACATGTGTCTTGGGGCATTGTGATGACAGTGGTCATCTAGAACTGTGATAAAAGGTATCATGGAGCACTGTGATGACAGGGGCCATGGAGTATTGTAATGACAAGGCCATGGAACATTGTGATGACAAGTATCATGGAGCTTTGTGATGACACGTGCAATCATCATTATGATGACAAGAGTTCTGGAGCATTGTGATGACAAGGGCATGGAGCATTGTGATTACAGGGTCATGGAGCATTGTGATGACAACTGTCATGGAACATTGTGATGACAGGGTTCATGGAGCATTGTGATTAAAGGGACCATGGAGCATTTCGATGACAAGGGCAGGCGAACATTTTGATTACATTGGTAATGGAGCATTGTGATGACATGGGCAGGGAACATTGTGAAGACAGGTGTAATGGAACATTGTGATTACAGGGGACATGGAGCATTTTGATGACATGGGCAGGCAACATTGTGATGACAGGTGTCATGGAGCATTGTGATGACAATTGTCATGGAACGTTGTGCTGACAGGGATCATGGAGCATTGTGATGAGACGGTCATTGGAGCATTGTGATGACAGGCGTACTGGAGCCTTCTGAGGAAAGGTGTCATGGGTCATTGTGATTACAGCGATCATGGAACATTGTGATGACAGTGGTCATGGAGCATTGTAATGACAGGGGCCATGGAGCATTGTGATGACAGGGGCCAGGGAGCATTGAGAATGACAAGGGCAGGGAACATTGTGATGAGAGCAATCATGGATCATTGTGATGATACCTGTCATGGAACATTGTGCTGACAGGGGCTATAGAGCATTGTGATGACAGGTGTCATGTGGCATTGTGATGACAGTGGTCATAGAGCATTGTGATGACAGGGGTCAAGGAGCATTGTGATGAAAGTGGTCATGGAGCACTGTGATGACACGGGAATGGAGCATTATGATGACAAGAGTTCTGGAGCATTGTGATGACAAGGGTATGGAGCATTGTGATTACAGGGGACCAGGAGCATTGTGATTACATGGGCAGTGAATATTGTGATGACAGGGGTCATGGAGCACTGTGATGACTAGTGTCATGGAATATTGTGATGACAGGGATCATGGAGCATTGTGATGAGAGGGGCCTTGGAGCATTATGATGATAGGCGTTATGGGGCATTGTGATGACAGCGGTCTTGGAGCATTGTGATGAAAGGGATCATGGAGCAATGTGATTACAGGAGCCATGGAGCATTGTGAATGCATAGGCCATGGAGCAATGGAATGACAGGGGTCAAGGAGCATTGTGATGTAAGTTGTCATGGAGCATTGTGATGACTCTTGTCCATGAACATTGTGATGACATGGTTCATGGAGCATTGTGATGACAGGTGTCATGTGGAATTGTGATGAGAGCGGTCATATAGAATTGTGATGAAAGGTATCAGGGAGGACTCCGATGACAGGGGCCGTGGAGCACTGTGATGACAGTGATCATCTAGAATTGTGATGAAATATACCAGGGAGCATTGTGATGACAGGGGTCATGGATCACCGCAATTATAGAGGCCATGGAGCATTGTGAATACAAAGATCATGGAGCATTGAGATGACAGGGGTCACGGATCATTGTGATGACAAGGGTCCTGGAACCTTGTGATGACACGGTTCATGGAGCATTGTGATAACAAGGTTCTTCAAGCATTGTGATGACACGGGCATGGAGCATTATGATGACAAGAGTTCTGGAGCATTGTGATGACAAGGGTATGGAGCACTATGATTACAGGGGACCAGGAGCATTGTGATTACATGGGCAGTGAATATTGTGATGACAGGGGTTCATGGAGCACTGTGATGACAAGTGTCATGGCACATTGTGATGACAGGAATCATGGAGCATTGTGATGAGAGGGGCCTTAGAGCATTATGATGATAGGCGTCATGGGGCATTGTGATGACAGCGGTCTTGGAGCATTGTGATGAAAGGGATCATGGAGCAATGTGCTTACAGGAGCCATGGAGCATTGTGAATGCATAGGCCATGGAGCAATGAAATGACAGGGGTCAAGGAGCATTGTGATGTAAGTTGTCATGGAGCATTGTGATGACAAGTGTCCATGAACATTGTGATGACATGGTTCATGGAGCATTGTGATGACAAGTGCCATGGCGAATTGTGATGACAGGTGTCATGGGGCATTGTGATGACAGTGGTCATGTAGAATTGTAATGAAAGGTATCATGGAGGACTCTGACGACAGGGGCCGTGAGGCACTGTGATGACAGTGGTCATCTAGAATTGTGATGAAATATACCAGGGAGCATTGTGATGACAGGGGTCATGGATCACCGCAATTATAGGGGCCATGGAGCATTGTGAATACAAAGATCATGAAGCATTGAGATGACAGGGGTCATGGATCATTGTGATGACAAGGGTCCTGGAACCTTGTGATGACACGGTTCATGGAGCATTGTGATGACAAGGTTCTTCAAGCATTGTGATGACACGGGCATGGAGCATTATGATGACAAGAGTTCTGGAGCATTGTGATGAAAAGGGTATGGAGCACTGTGATTACAGGGGACCAGGAGCATTGTGATTACATGGGCAGTGAATATTGTGATGACAGGGGTTCATGGAGCACTGTGCTGACAAGTGTCATGGAGAATTGTGATGAGACGGGCCTTGGAGCATTATGATGATAGGCGTCATGGGAGTGGTCATAGAACATTGTGATGAAAGGGATCATGGAGCAATGTGATTACAGGGGCCATGGAGCATTTTGAATGCATAGTCCGTGGAGCAGTGTGATGACAGGGGTCATGGAGCATTGTGATGAATGTGGTCATAGTTCATTGTGATGATAAGTGTCCAGGAACATTGTGATGACATGGATCATGGAGCATTGTGATGACAAGGGCCATGGCGAATTGTGATGACAGGTGTCATGGGGCATTGTGATGACAGTGGTCATCTAGAATTGTGATGAAAGGTAACATGGAGCACTGTGATAAAAAGGGCCATGGAGCATTGTGATGACAAAGGCCATGGAGCATTTTGATGACAAGTGTCATGGAGCATTGTGATGAGAGGGGCCTTGGAGCATTATGATGATAGGCGTCATGGCGTATTGTGATGAGAGTGGTCATAGAACATTAGAATATTGTGATGAAAGGGATCATGGAGCAATGTGATTACAGGGGCCATGGAGCATTGTGAATGCATAGGCCATGGAGCAATGAAATGACAGGGGTCAAGGAGCATTGTGATGTAAGTTGTCATGGAGCATTGTCATGACTATTGTCCAAGAACATTGTGATGACATGTTTCATGGAGCATTGTGATGACAAGTGCCATGGCGAATTGTGATGACAGGTGTCATGCGGCATTGTGATGACAGTGGTCATGTAGAATTGTAATGAAAGGTATCATGGAGGACTCTGACGACAGGGGCCGTGGAGCACTGTGATGACAGTGGTCATCTAGAATTGTGATGAAATATACCAGGGAGCATTGTGATGACAGGGGTCATGGATCACCGCAATTATAGGGGCCAGGGAGCATTGTGAATACAAAGATCATGGAGCATTGAGATAACAGGGGTCATGGATCATTGTGATGACAAGGGTCCTGGAACCTTGTGATGACACGGTTCATGGAGCATTGTGATGACAAGGTTCTTCAAGCATTGTGATGACACGGGCATGGAGCATTATGATGACAAGAGTTCTGGAGCATTGTGATGAAAAGGTTATGGAGCACTGTGATTACAGGGGACCAGGAGCATTGTGATTACATGGGCAGTGAATATTGTGATGACAGGTGTTCATGGAGCACTGTGATGACAAGTGTCATGGAACATTGTGATGACAGGGTTCATGGAGCATTGTGATGAGAGGGGCCTTGGAGCATTATGATGATAGGCGTCATGGGGTATTGTGATGAGAGTGGTCATAGAACATTGTGATGAAAGGGATCATGGAGCAATGTGATTACAGGGGCCATGGAGCATTTTGAATGCATAGGCCATGGAGCAGTGTGATAACAGGGGTCATGGAGCATTGTGATGAATGTGGTCATAGTTCATTGTGATGATAAGTGTCCAAGAACATTGTGATGACATGGATCATGGAGCATTGTGATGACAAGGGCCATGGCGAATTGTGATGACAGGTGTCATGGGGCATTGTGATGACAGTGGTCATCGAGAATTATTAGGAAAGGTAACATGGAGCACTGTGATAACAGGGGCCATGGAGCATTGTGCTGACAAAGGCCATGGAGCATTTTGATGACAAGTGTCATGGAGCATTGTGATGAGACGGGCATGGAGCATTATGATGCCCAGAGTTCTGGAGCATTGTGGTGACAAGGGCATGGAGCATTGTGATGACAAGGGCCATGGCCATTTCTGATGACAGGTGTCCTCGGGCATTGAGATGACAGAGGTTATCTAGCATTGTGATGAAAGGTACCATGGATCACTGTGATAACCGGGGCCATGGAGCATTGTGATGATAAAGGCCATGGAGCATTTTAATGAAAAATGTCATGGAGAATTGTGATGAGACGGGCATGGAGCATTATGATGACAAGAGTTCTGGAGCATTGCGTTGACAAGGGAATGGAGCATTGTGATTACAGGGACCATGGAGGATAGTGATGACATCTGTCATGGAACATTGTGCTGACAGGGGCCATGGAGCATTGTGATGACAGGTATAATGTGGCATTGTAATGACAGTGGTCATAGAGCATTGTGATGAAATGGATCATGGAGCAATGTGATTACAGGGACCATGTAGCATTGCGAATGCATAGGCTATGGAGCATTGTGATGACAGGAGTCAAGGAGCATTGTGATGTAAGTGGTCATGGATCATTGTGATGACAAGTGTCCTGGACCATTGTGATGACACGGGTCATGGAGCATTGTGATGGCAAGGGCCATGGCGAATTGTGATGACATGTGTCTTGGGGCATTGTGATGACAGTGGTCATCTAGAATTGTGATAAAAGGTATCATAGAGCACTGTGATGACAGGGGCCATGGAGTATTGTAATGACAAGGCCATGGAACATTGTGATGACAAGTATCATGGAGCTTTGTGATGACACGAGCATTCATCATTATGATGACAAGAGTTCTGGAGCATTGTGATGACAAGGGCATTGAGCATTGTGATTACAGGGTCATGGAGCATTGTGATGACAACTGTCATGGAACATTGTGATGACAGGGTTCATGGAGCATTGTGATTAAAGGGGCCATGGAGCATTTTGATGACAAGGGCAGGCAAACATTTTGATTACATTGGTAATGGAGCATTGTGATGACATGGGCAGGGAACATTGTATAGACAGGTGTAATGGAACATTGTGATTACAGGGGACATGGAGCATTTTGATGACATGGGCAGGCAACATTGTGATGACAGGTGTCATGGAGCATTGTGATGACAATTGTAATGGAACGTTGTGCTGACAGGGATCATGGAGCATTGTGATGAGACGGTCATTGGAGCATTGTGATGACAGGCGTACTGGAGCCTTCTGAGGAAAGGTGTCATGAGTCATTGTGATTACAGCGATCATGGAACATTGTGATGACAGTGGTCATGGAGCATTGTAATGACAGGGGCCATGGAGCATTGTGATGACAGGGGTCATGGGGCATTGTGATGACAGTGGTCATGGAGCATTGTGATGAAAGGGGTCATGGAGCACTGTGATCACAGGGGCCATGTATAATTGTGATGACAAAGACCATGGAGCATTGTGATGACAGTTGTCATGGAGCATTGTGTTGAAAGGGGCATGGAGCATTGTGACGACAATGGTCATGGAGCATTGTGATGACTGGTATCATGGAGCATTGTTCTGAAAAAGGTCATGGGGCAGTGTAATGACAAGTATCATGGAGGATGTGATGAAAGGAGTCATGGAGCATTGTGATTAAATGGATCATGAGGCATTTTGATGACAAGAGTCATGGAACATTGTGATGACAGGGCTAATGGAGCATTGTGATGACAAGAGCTATGGAGCATTGTGATGACTGGGGTCATGGAGCATTTTGATGAAAGGAGTCATGGATCACTACGATGACATGGGTAATGGAGCATTGTGATGATATGAGCATGGAGCATTGTGATGACAGGGGCCAGGGAGCATTGAGAATGACAAGGGCAGGGAACATTGTGATGACAGCAGTCATGGATCATTGTGATGATACCTGTCATGGAACATTGTGCTGACAGGGGCTATACAGCATTGTGATGACAGGTGTCATGTGGCATTGTGATGACAGTGGTCATAGAGCATTGTGATGACAGGGGTCAAGGAGCATTGTGATGAAAGTGGTCATGGAGCACTGTGATGACACGGGAATGGAGCATTATGATGACAAGAGTTCTGGAGCATTGTGATAACAGGGGTATGGAGCATTGTGATTACAGGGGACCAGGAGCATTGTGATTACATGGGCAGTGAATATTGTGATGACAGGGGTCATGGAGCACTGTGATGACTAGTGTCATGGAACATTGTGATGACAGGGATCATGGAGCATTGTGATGAGAGGGGCCTTGGAGCATTATGATGATAGGCGTCATGGGGCATTGTGATGACAGCGGTCTTGGAGCATTGTGATGAAAGGGATCATGGAGCAATGTGATTACAGGAGCCATGGAGCATTGTGAATGCATAGGCCATGGAGCAATGGAATGACAGGGGTCAAGGATCATTGTGATGTAAGTTGTCATGGAGCATTGTGATGACTATTGTCCATGAACATTGTGATGACATGGTTCATGGAGCATTGTGATGACAGGTGTCATGTGGAATTGTGATGAGAGCGGTCATATAGAATTGTGATGAATGGTATCAGGAAGGAGTCTGATGACAGGGGCCGTGGAGCACTGTGATGACAGTGGTCATCTAGAATTGTGATGAAATATACCAGGGAGCATTGTGATGACAGGGGTCATGGATCACCGCAATTATAGGGGCCATGGAGCATTGTGAATACAAAGATCATGGAGCATTGAGAAGACAGGGGTCATGGATCATTGTGATGACAAGGGTCCTGGAACCTTGTGATGACACGGTTCATGGAGCATTGTGATGACAAGGTTCTTCAAGCATTGTGATGACATGGGCATGGAGCATTATGATAACAAGAGTTCTGGAGCATTGCGTTGACAAGGGAATGGAGCATTGTGATTACAGGGACCATGGAGGAGAGTGATGACATCTGTCATGGAACATTGTGCTGACAGGGGCCATGGAGCATTGTGATGACAGGTATAATGTGGCATTGTAATGACAGTGGTCATAGAGCATTGTGATGAAATGGATCATGGAGCAATGTGATTACAGGGACCATGCAGCATTGCAAATGCATAGGCTATGGAACATTGTGATGACAGGAGTCAAGGAGCATTGTAATGTAAATGGTCATGGATCATTGTGATGACAAGAGTCCTGGACCATTGTGATGACACGGGTCATGGAGCATTGTGATGGCAAAGGCCATGGCGAATTGTGATGACATGTGTCTTGGGGCATTGTGATGACAGTGGTCATCTAGAACTGTGATAAAAGGTATCATGGAGCACTGTGATTACAGGGGCCATGGAGTATTGTAATGACAAGTCCATGGAACATTGTGATGACAAGTATCATGGAGCTTTGTGATGACACGTGCATTCATCATTATGATGACAAGAGTTCTGGAGCATTGTGATGACAAGGGCATGGAGCATTGTGATTACAGGGTCATGGAGCATTGTGATGACAACTGTCATGGAACATTGTGATGACAGGGTTCATGGAGCATTGTGATTAAAGGGGCCATGGAGCATTTTGATGACAAGGGCAGGCGAACATTTTGATTACATTGGTAATGGAGCATTGTGATGACATGGGCAGGGAACATTGTGAAGACACGTGTAATGGAACATTGTGATTACAGGGGACATGGAGCATTTTGATGACATGGGCAGGCAACATTGTGATGACAGGTGTCATGGAGCATTTTGATGACAATTGTCATGGAACGTTGTGCTGACAGGGATCATGGAGCATTGTGATGAGAGGGGCCTTGGAGCATTATGATGATAGGCATCATGGGGCATTGTGATGACAGCGGTCTTGGAGCATTGTGATGAAAGGGATCATGGAGCAATGTGATTACAGGAGCCATGGAGCATTGTGAATGCATAGGCCATGGAGCAATGAAATGACAGGGGTCAAGGAGCATTGTGATGTAAGTTGTCATGGAGCATTGTGATGACAAGTGTCCATGAACATGGTGATGACATGGATCATGGATCATTGTGATGACAAGGGCCATGGCGAATTGTGATGACAGGTGTCATGGGGCATTGTGATGACAGTGGTCATCAAGAATTGTGAGGAAAGGTAACATGGAGCACTGTGATAACAGGGGCCATGGAGCATTGTGATGACAAAGGCCATGGAGCATTTTGATGACAAGTGTCATGGAGCATTGTGATGAGACGGGCATGGAGCATTATGATGCCAAGCGTTCTGGAGCATTGTGGTGACAAGGGCATGGAGCATAGTGATGACAAGAGTTCTGGAGCATTGTGATGAAACGGGTATGGAGCACTGTGATTACAGGGGACCAGGAGCATTGTGATTACATGGGCAGTGAATATTGTGATGACAGGCGTTCATGGAGCACTGTGATGACAAGTGTCATTGAACATTGTGATGACATGGTTCATGGAGCATTGTGATGAGAGGGGCCTTGGAGCATTATGATGATAGGCGTCATGGGATATTGTGATGAGAGTGGTCATAGAACAATGTGATTAAAGGGATCATGGAGCAATATGCTTACAGGAGCCATGGAGCATTGTGAATGCATAGGCCATGGAGCAATGAAATGACAGGGGTCAAGGAGCATTGTGATGTAAGTTGTCATGGAGCATTGTGATGACAAGTGTCCATGAACATTGTGATGACATGGTTCATGGAGTATTGTGATGACAAGTGCCATGGCGAATTGTGATGACAGGTGTCATGGAGCAACGTGATGACAGTGGTCATCTAGAATTGTGATGAAATATACCAGGGAGCATTGTGATGACAGGGGTCATGGATCACCGCAATTATAGGGGCCATGGAGCATTGTGAATACAACGATCATGGAGCATTGAGATGACAGGGGTCATGGATAATTGTGATGACAAGGGTCCTGGAACCTTGTGATGACACGGTTCATGGAGCATTGTGATGACAAGGTTCTTCAAGCATTGTGATGACACGGGCATGGAGCATTATGATGACAAGAGTTCTGGAGCATTGTGATGAAAATGGTATGGAGCACTGTGATTACAGGGGACCAGGAGCATTGTGATTACATGGGCAGTGAATATTGTGATGACAGGGGTTCATGTAGCACTGTGATGACAAGTGTCATGGAACATTGTGATGACAGGTTTCATGGAGCATTGTGATGAGAGGGGCCTTGGAGCATTATGATGATACGCGTCATGGGGCCTTGTGATGACAGCGGTCTTGGAGCATTGTGATGAAAGGGATCATGGAGCAATGTGATTACAGGGGCCATGGAGCATTTTGAATGCATAGGCCATGGAGCAGTGTGATGACAGGGGTCATGGAGCATTGTGATGAATGTGGTCATAGTTCATTGTGATGATAAGTGTCCAGGAACATTGTGATGACATGGATCATGGAGCATTGTGATGACAAGGGCCATGGCGAATTGTGATGACAGGTGTCATGGGGCCTTGTGATGACAGTGGTCATCTAGAATTGTGATGAAAGGTAACATGGAGCACTGTGATAACTGGGGTCATGGAGCATTGTGATGACAAAGGCCATGGAGCATTTTGATGACAAGTGTCATGGAGCATTGTGATGAGACGGGCATGGAGCATTATGATGCCAAGAGTTCTGGATCATTGTGGTGACAAGGGCATGGAGCATTGTGATGACAAGGGCCATGGACAATTCTGATGACAGGTGTCATCGGGCATTGTGATGACAGAGGTTATCTAGCATTGTGATGAAAGGTACCATGGATCACTGTAATAACAGGGGACATGGAGCATTGTGATTATAAAGGCAATGGAGCATTTTAATGAAAAGTGTCATGGAGAATTGTGATGAGACGGCCATGGAGCATTATGATGACAAGAGTTCTGGAGCATTGCGTTGACAAGGGAATGGAGCATTGTGATTACAGGGACCATGGAGGAGAGTGATGACATCTGTCATGGAACATTGTGCTGACAGGGGCCATGGAGCATTGTGATGACAGGTATAATGTGGCATTGTAATGACAGGGGTCATAGAGCATTGTGATGAAATGGATCATGGAGCCATGTGATTACAGGGACCATGTAGCATTGCAAATGCATAGGCTATGGAGCATTGTGATGACAGGAGTCAAGGAGCATTGTGATGTAAGTGGTCATGGATCATTGTGATGACAAGTGTCCTGGACCATTGTGATGACACGGGTCATGGAGCATTGTGATGGCAAGGGCCATGGCGAATTGTGATGACATGTGTCTTGGGGCATTGTGATGACAGTGGTCATCTAGAACTGTGATAAAAGGTATCATGGAGCACTGTGATGACAGGGGCCATGGAGTATTGTAATGACAAGGCCATGGAACATTGTGATGACAAGTATCATGGAGCTTTGTGATGACACGTGCATTCATCATTATGATGACAAGAGTTCTGGAGCATTGTGATGACAAGGGCATGGAGCATTGTGATTACAGGGTCATGGAGCATTGTGATGACAACTGTCATGGAACATTGTGATGACAGGGTTCATGGAGCATTGTGATTAAAGGGACCATGGAGCATTTCGATGACAAGGGCAGGCGAACATTTTGATTACATTGGTAATGGAGCATTGTGATGACATGGGCAGGGAACATTGTGAAGACAGGTGTAATGGAACATTGTGATTACAGGGGACATGGAGCATTTTGATGACATGGGCAGGCAACATTGTGATGACAGGTGTCATGGAGCATTTTGATGACAATTGTCATGGAACGTTGTGCTGACAGGGATCATGGAGCATTGTGATGAGACGGTCATTGGAGCATTGTGATGACAGGCGTACTGGAGCCTTCTGAGGAAAGGTGTCATGGGTCATTGTGATTACAGCGATCATGGAACATTGTGATGACAGTGGTCATGGAGCATTGTAATGACAGGGGCCATGGAGCATTGTGATGACAGGGGTCATGGGGCATTGTGATGACAGTGGTCATGGAACATTGTGATGAAAGGGGTCATGGAGCACTGTGATCACAGGGGCCATGTATAATTGTGATGACAAAGACCATGGAGCATTGTGATGACAGTTGTCATGGAGCATTGTGTTGAAAGGGGCATGGAGCATTGTGACGACAATGGTCATGGAGCATTGTGATGACTGGTATCATGGAGCATTGTTCTGAAAAAGGTCATGGGGCAGTGTAATGACAAGTATCATGGAGGATGTGATGAAAGGACTCATGGAGCATTGTGATTAAATGGATCATGAGGCATTTTGATGACAAGAGTCATGGAACATTGTGATGACAGGGCTAATGGAGCATTGTGATGACAAGAGCTATGGAGCTTTGTGATGACTGGGGTCATGGAGCATTGTGATGAAAGGGGTCATGGATCACTACGATGACATGGGTAATGGAGCATTGTGATGATATGAGCATGGAGCATTGTGATGACAGGGGCCAGGGAGCATTGAGAATGACAAGGG
This sequence comes from Balaenoptera borealis, assembly GCF_965194805.1. Taxonomy (NCBI): domain Eukaryota; kingdom Metazoa; phylum Chordata; class Mammalia; order Artiodactyla; family Balaenopteridae; genus Balaenoptera; species Balaenoptera borealis. The sequence continues at coordinate 7,600 of NW_028122698.1, read as the reverse complement.
CAGGGAACATTGTGATGACAGCAGTCATGGATCATTGTGATGATACCTGTCATGGAACATTGTGCTGACAGGGGCTATAGAGCATTGTGATGACAGGTGTCATGTGGCATTGTGATGACAGTGGTCATAGAGCATTGTGATGACAGGGGTCAAGGAGCATTGTGATGAAAGTGGTCATGGAGCACTGTGATGACACGGGAATGGAGCATTATGATGACAAGGGTTCTGGAGCATTGTGATGACAAGGGTATGGAGCATTGTGATTACAGGGGACCAGGAGCATTGTGATTACATGGGCAGTGAATATTGTGATGACAGGGGTCATGGAGCACTGTGATGACTAGTGTCATGGAACATTGTGATGACAGGGATCATGGAGCATTGTGATGAGAGGGGCCTTGGAGCATTATGATGATAGGCGTCATGGGGCATTGTGATGACAGCGGTCTTGGAGCATTGTGATGAAAGGGATCATGGAGCAATGTGATTACAGGAGCCATGGAGCATTGTGAATGCATAGGCCATGGAGCAATGGAATGACAGGGGTCAAGGAGCATTGTGATGTAAGTTGTCATGGAGCATTGTGATGACTATTGTCCATGAACATTGTGATGACATGGTTCATGGAGCATTGTGATGACAGGTGTCATGTGGAATTGTGATGAGAGCGGTCATATAGAATTGTGATGAAAGGTATCAGGGAGGACTCTGATGACAGGGGCCGTGGAGCACTGTGATGACAGTGGTCATCTAGAATTGTGATGAAATATACCAGGGAGCATTGTGATGACAGGGGTCATGGATCACCGCAATTATAGGGGCCATGGAGCATTGTGAATACAAAGATCATGGAGCATTGAGATGACAGGGGTCACGGATCATTGTGATGACAAGGGTCCTGGAACCCTGTGATGACACGGTTCATGGAGCATTGTGATGACAAGGTTCTTCAAGCATTGTGATGACACGGGCATGGAGCATTATGATGACAAGAGTTCTGGAGCATTGTGATGACAAGGGTATGGAGCACTATGATTGCAGGGGACCAGGAGCATTGTGATTACATGGGCAGTGAATATTGTGATGACAGGGGTCATGGAGCACTGTGATGACAGGGGTCATGGAGCACTGTGATGACTAGTGTCATGGAACATTGTGATGACAGGGATCATGGAGCATTGTGATGAGAGGGGCCTTAGAGCATTATGATGATAGGCGTCATGGGGCATTGTGATGACAGCGGTCTTGGAGCATTGTGATGAAAGGGATCATGGAGCAATGTGCTTACAGGAGCCATGGAGCATTGTGAATGCATAGGCCATGGAGCAATGAAATGACAGGGGTCAAGGAGCATTGTGATGTAAGATGTCATGGAGCATTGTGATGACAAGTGTCCATGAACATTGTGATGACATGGTTCATGGAGCATTGTGATGACAAGTGCCATGGCGAATTGTGATGACAGGTGTCATAGGGCATTGTGTTGAAAGGGGCATGGAGCATTGTGACGACAATGGTCATGGAGCATTGTGATGACTGGTATCATGGAGCATTGTTCTGAAAAAGGTCATGGGGCAGTGTAATGACAAGTATCATGGAGCATGTGATGAAAGGAGTCATGGAGCATTGTGATCATGAGGCATTTTGATGACAAGAGTCATGGAACATTGTGATGACAGGGCTAATGGAGCATTGTGATGACAAGGGCTATGGAGCATTGTGATGACAGGTGTCATGCAGCATTGTGATGAAAGGGGTCATGGATCACTACGATGACATGGGTAATGGAGCATTGTGATGATATGAGCATGGAGCATTGTGAGGACAGGGGCCAGGGAGCATTGAGATGATAAGGGCAGGGAACATTGTGATGACAGCAGTCATGGATAATTGTGATGATACCTGTCATGGAACATTGTGCTGACAGGGGCTATAGAGCATTGTGATGACAGGTGTCATGTGGCATTGTGATGACAGTGGTCATAGAGCATTGTTATGACAGGGGTCAGGGAGCATTGTGATGAAAGTGGTCATGGAGCACTGTGATGACACGGGCATGGAGAATTATGATGACAAGGGTTCTGGAGCATTGTGATGACAAGGGTATGGAGCATTGTGATTACAGGGGACCAGGAGCATTGTGATTACATGGGCAGTGAATATTGTGATGACAGGGGTCAGGGAGCACTGTGATGACTAGTGTCATGGAATATTGGGAGGACAGGGATCATGGAGCATTGTGATAAGAGTGGCCTTGGAGCATTATGATGATAGGCATCATGGGGCATTGTGATGACAGCGGTCTTGGAGCATTGTGATGAAAGGGATCATGGAGCAATGTGATTACAGGAGCCATGGAGCATTGTGAATACATAGGCCATGGAGCAATGGAATGACAGGGGTCAAGGAGCATTGTGATGTAAGTTGTCATGGAGCATTGTGATGACAAGTGTCCATGAACATTGTGATGACATGGATCATGGATCATTGTGATGACAAGGGCCATGGCGAATTGTGATGACAGGTGTCATGGGGCATTGTGATGACAGTGGTCATCGAGAATTGTGAGGAAAGGTAACATGGAGCACTGTGATAACAGGAGCCATGGAGCATTGTGATGACAAAGGCCATGGAGCATTTTGATGACAAGTGTCATGGAGCATTGTGATGAGACGGGCATGGAGCATTATGATGCCAAGCGTTCTGGAGCATTGTGGTGACAAGGGCATGGAGCATAGTGATGACAAGAGTTCTGGAGCATTGTGATGAAAAGGGTATGGAGCACTGTGATTACAGGGGACCAGGAGCATTGTGATTACATGGGCAGTGAATATTGTGATGACAGGGGTTCATGTAGCACTGTGATGACAAGTGTCATGGAACATTGTGATGACAGGTTTCATGGAGCATTGTGATGAGAGGGGCCTTGGAGCATTATGATGATACACGTCATGGGGCCTTGTGATGACAGCGGTCTTGGAGCATTGTGATGAAAGGGATCATGGAGCAATGTGATTACAGGGGCCATGGAGCATTTTGAATGCATAGGCCATGGAGCAGTGTGATGACAGGGGTCATGGAGCATTGTGATGAATGTGGTCATAGTTCATTGTGATGATAAGTGTCCAGGAACATTGTGATGACATGGATCATGGAGCATTGTGATGACAAGGGCCATGGCGAATTGTGATGACAGGTGTCATGGGGCATTGTGATGACAGTGGTCATCTAGAATTGTGATGAAAGGTAACATGGAGCACTGTGATAACTGGGGTCATGGAGCATTGTGATGACAAAGGCCATGGAGCATTTTGATGACAAGTGTCATGGAGCATTGTGATGAGACGGGCATGGAGCATTATGATGCCAAGAGTTCTGGATCATTGTGGTGACAAGGGCATGGAGCATTGTGATGACAAGGGCCATGGACAATTCTGATGACAGGTGTCATCGGGCATTGTGATGACAGAGGTTATCTAGCATTGTGATGAAAGGTACCATGGATCACTGTAATAACAGGGGACATGGAGCATTGTGATTATAAAGGCAATGGAGCATTTTAATGAAAAGTGTCATGGAGAATTGTGATGAGACGGCCATGGAGCATTATGATGACAAGAGTTCTGGAGCATTGCGTTGACAAGGGAATGGAGCATTGTGATTACAGGGACCATGGAGGAGAGTGATGACATCTGTCATGGAACATTGTGCTGACAGGGGCCATGGAGCATTGTGATGACAGGTATAATGTGGCATTGTAATGACAGGGGTCATAGAGCATTGTGATGAAATGGATCATGGAGCCATGTGATTACAGGGACCATGTAGCATTGCAAATGCATAGGCTATGGAGCATTGTGATGACAGGAGTCAAGGAGCATTGTGATGTAAGTGGTCATGGATCATTGTGATGACAAGTGTCCTGGACCATTGTGATGACACGGGTCATGGAGCATTGTGATGGCAAGGGCCATGGCGAATTGTGATGACATGTGTCTTGGGGCATTGTGATGACAGTGGTCATCTAGAACTGTGATAAAAGGTATCATGGAGCACTGTGATGACAGGGGCCATGGAGTATTGTAATGACAAGGCCATGGAACATTGTGATGACAAGTATCATGGAGCTTTGTGATGACACGTGCATTCATCATTATGATGACAAGAGTTCTGGAGCATTGTGATGACAAGGGCATGGAGCATTGTGATTACAGGGTCATGGAGCATTGTGATGACAACTGTCATGGAACATTGTGATGACAGGGTTCATGGAGCATTGTGATTAAAGGGACCATGGAGCATTTCGATGACAAGGGCAGGCGAACATTTTGATTACATTGGTAATGGAGCATTGTGATGACATGGGCAGGGAACATTGTGAAGACAGGTGTAATGGAACATTGTGATTACAGGGGACATGGAGCATTTTGATGACATGGGCAGGCAACATTGTGATGACAGGTGTCATGGAGCATTTTGATGACAATTGTCATGGAACGTTGTGCTGACAGGGATCATGGAGCATTGTGATGAGACGGTCATTGGAGCATTGTGATGACAGGCGTACTGGAGCCTTCTGAGGAAAGGTGTCATGGGTCATTGTGATTACAGCGATCATGGAACATTGTGATGACAGTGGTCATGGAGCATTGTAATGACAGGGGCCATGGAGCATTGTGATGACAGGGGTCATGGGGCATTGTGATGACAGTGGTCATGGAACATTGTGATGAAAGGGGTCATGGAGCACTGTGATCACAGGGGCCATGTATAATTGTGATGACAAAGACCATGGAGCATTGTGATGACAGTTGTCATGGAGCATTGTGTTGAAAGGGGCATGGAGCATTGTGACGACAATGGTCATGGAGCATTGTGATGACTGGTATCATGGAGCATTGTTCTGAAAAAGGTCATGGGGCAGTGTAATGACAAGTATCATGGAGGATGTGATGAAAGGACTCATGGAGCATTGTGATTAAATGGATCATGAGGCATTTTGATGACAAGAGTCATGGAACATTGTGATGACAGGGCTAATGGAGCATTGTGATGACAAGAGCTATGGAGCTTTGTGATGACTGGGGTCATGGAGCATTGTGATGAAAGGGGTCATGGATCACTACGATGACATGGGTAATGGAGCATTGTGATGATATGAGCATGGAGCATTGTGATGACAGGGGCCAGGGAGCATTGAGAATGACAAGGGCAGGGAACATTGTGATGACAGCAGTCATGGATCATTGTGATGATACCTGTCATGGAACATTGTGCTGACAGGGGCTATAGAGCATTGTGATGACAGGTGTCATGTGGCATTGTGATGACAGTGGTCATAGAGCATTGTGATGACAGGGGTCAAGGAGCATTGTGATGAAAGTGGTCATGGAGCACTGTGATGACACGGGAATGGAGCATTATGATGACAAGAGTTCTGGAGCCTTGTGATGACAAGGTTATGGAGCATTGTGATTACAGGGGACCAGGAGCATTGTGATTACATGGGCAGTGAATATTGTGATGACAGGGGTCATGGAGCACTGTGATGACTAGTGTCATGGAACATTGTGATGAGAGGGATCATGGAGCACTGTGATGAGAGGGGCCTTGGAGCATTATGATGATAGGCGTCATGGGGCATTGTGATGACAGCGGTCTTGGAGCATTGTGATGACTAGTGTCATGGAACATTGTGATGACAGGGTTCATGGAGCATTGTGATGAGAGGGGCCTTGGAGCATTATGAAGATACGCCTCATGGGGCCTTGTGATGACAGCGGTCTCGGAGCATTGTGATGACTAGTGTCATGGAACATTGTGATGACAGGGTTCATGGAGCATTGTGATGAGAGGGGCCTTGGAGCATTATGAAGATACGCCTCATGGGGCCTTGTGATGACAGCGGTCTTGGAGCATTGTGATGAAAGGGATCATGGAGCAATGTGATTACAGGGGCCATGGAGCATTTTGAATGCATAGGCCATGGAGCAGTGTGATGACAGGGGTCATGGAGCATTGTGATGAATGTGGTCATAGTTCATTGTGATGATAAGTGTCCAGGAACATTGTGATGACATGGATCATGGAGCATTGTGATGACAAGGGCCATGGCGAATTGTGATGACAGGTGTCATGGGGCCTTGTGATGACAGTGGTCATCTAGAATTGTGATGAAAGGTAACATGGAGCACTATGATAACAGGGGCCATGGAGCATTGTGATGACAAAGGCCATGGAGCATTTTGATGACAAGTGTCATGGAGCATTGTGATGAGACGGGCATGGAGCATTATGATGCCCAGAGTTCTGGAGCATTGTGGCGACAAGGACATGGAGCATTGTGATGACAAGGTCCATGGCCAATTCTGATGACAGGTGTCCTCGGGCATTGTGATGACAGAGGTTATCTAGCATTGTGATGAAAGGTACCATGGATCACTGTGATAACAGGGGCCATGGAGCATTGTGATGATAAAGGCCATGGAGCATTTTAATGAAAAGTGTCATGGAGAATTGTGATGAGACGGGCATGGAGCATTATGATGACAAGAGTTCTGGAGCATTGCGTTGACAAGGGAATGGAGCATTGTGATTACAGGGACCATGGAGGATAGTGATGACATCTGTCATGGAACATTGTGCTGACAGGGGCCATGGAGCATTGTGATGACAGGTATAATGTGGCATTGTAATGACAGTGGTCATAGAGCATTGTAATGAAATGGATCATGGAGCAATGTGATTACAGGGACCATGTAGCATTGCGAATGCATAGGCTATGGAGCATTGTGATGACAGGAGTCAAGGAGCATTGTGATGTAAGTGGTCATGGATCATTGTGATGACAAGTGTCCTGGACCATTGTGATGACACGGGTCATGGAGCATTGTGATGGCAAGGGCCATGGCGAATTGTGATGACATGTGTCTTGGGGCATTGTGATGACAGTGGTCATCTAGAATTGTGATAAAAGGTATCATGGAGCACTGTGATGACAGTGGCCATGAAGTATTGTAATGACAAGGCCATGGAACATTGTGATGACAAGTATCATGGAGTTTTGTGATGACACGAGCATTCATCATTATGATGACAAGAGTTCTGGAGCATTGTGATGACAACTGTCATGGAACATTGTGATGACAGGGTTCATGGAGCATTGTGATTAAAGGGACCATGGAGCATTTCGATGACAAGGGCAGGCGAACATTTTGATTACATTGGTAATGGAGCATTGTGATGACATGGGCAGGGAACATTGTGAAGACAGGTGTAATGGAACATTGTGATTACAGGGGACATGGAGCATTTTGATGACATGGGCAGGCAACATTGTGATGACAGGTGTCATGGAGCATTTTGATGACAATTGTCATGGAACGTTGTGCTGACAGGGATCATGGAGCATTGTGATGAGACGGTCATTGGAGCATTGTGATGACAGGCGTACTGGAGCCTTCTGAGGAAAGGTGTCATGGGTCATTGTGATTACAGCGATCATGGAACATTGTGATGACAGTGGTCATGGAGCATTGTAATGACAGGGGCCATGGAGCATTGTGATGACAGGGGTCATGGGGCATTGTGATGACAGTGG